>NC_134487.1:54510952-54671976 GCF_040206685.1 Ascaphus truei | reverse complement strand
GACAAATGTTACTGTACTACGGATGTCGTATGTTACAGTCTTATCTATATTTCCGCTGAAACTTATAGTTGTTCCCAATATAAGCATACCTACATATATATATATGTATATATGTCTCTCTATCTCTATATATCTATCTATCTATCTGTCTATCTATCTATCTATCTATCATCTATCTCTCTCTATATATTATATATTTATATATAGTTGTCCTATAAAAAACAAAAAATATAATATATATATATATATATATATATATATATGTGCGTTTGGAAACATGTATTGGCTCAGCTATCGTGGATGACATCATTATGAGTAAACATACACAACTTGACCTGCATGAAGGGATTATGTGTAATGATCTTCCAAATAAAACACACTGCAACCTTCTACTTTACAAAGCATTCAACATATTTGCCCTATAGTTGAAAGCTGAATGTATTTGTGAATCTTTTTACAAACAATGGGTTAACATGCATAACCACAAAGCACACCCGCACTCATTGTTTGTCACAGTAATCTATAACTTCCTTATACTGTGTGTGTGCACACAAATGCATTATTCACTATTTCATGTATGTGTCAATACATATATACATATATATATATATATATATATATATATATATATATATATATATATATATATATATATATATTAGTGATAATCTATGTTACACATATTAACAGGCCATTACTGCCTAATCAAGTCTTGCATGGAATATTGTGCATTCAAAGGCGAACATAAATTATTTGCACAAACAAATTTCGTTATGTTTTATTAAAGCTCTTTTTTCGCTTCATGTAGTATAATGTGAGCATAAATAGGAACATGTACCATATGGTATTTAATTGTGTTCATATGTAGCTCACTTCATTTTTTTATTTCGCTCATGTAACGGTGTGTGAACCAGCTGCAATTAATATGTAATCACAGCATAGAGGTGAACAGAGGGGTGGTGGTGTCGGGCACAGAGCCAGATCACAGGGTCATGGTATGGTCAAGTCTTGTGGGATGGCTTACAGGTGGTAGAAGCAAAAAAAAGGTCAGGGTGGTGTCACGTCTTGGGGGAGGGACTACAGTTGTTAGAAGCTGACAAGGTGAACTGAAGTTCATCACCTTCATTTGAAATGGTAATTATCTGAATACCACCACCAGTCCACTATATTTTAAAACGTACGTTAGTCATTTCGTTCACTCATATATTCTTTCAACGTTATAGATACGCCACCTTATCACACCAGTACCATCTGTGAGCGACACACTGCATGTGTTGCTGAGTGTCAGCCACATTGAGTGCTACACCTGCTTTTATTAAATGTTCGGACAGATCTCTAAACACATTCATACACATTTCCACAATTAGGTGCTGAATTCTAAGCAGAGTCAACTTTGCTTTCATGGTAGTGATGTACATTATTATAGTTAGATAACTACACAACATATGCAGTGTATGTACAACAGAACACTTAATTTTACAATGCATTCCTGCATGAACATTGTAATGTTGTATGGTGTATGGTGTTTAAAATAAATGTGCCGATTAGGTTCACATGTACATTTATGTTAAGATGGATAATATACAGATTGCCCTAACCATATCATTGTGATTTCGTTATGTGATGCTGATATTTAGCCATAACTACTCCCACTACAGATACTTCATTTTAATCATGTACACATGACAATTAAATTCTGATGTTATTCTTCTATATAGTTGCTCCTGCAGCTCCTGTGTCACCTGACACTGAACATGTCTCATCACCTGTCTCATCAAGGTCATCATCAAGAATGGAAGGTGAGTGTATGAGGTGCAGCCCATATAGTGTGTAGATTTGAAGAATTTCATTTGCCATGCAAAATAAATGCCTTTCACATGTAATGAAATTCACATCAGTCATTGTCACAGAACATGTAGTGGTTTCCTGACAACATGTATTGTGTGTGTTTTAAAGTATCAGCTAGGAGTTGTGATGTTACAACAACCTTTAATTCATTCTTCTTTCACACTGATTCGAAACATCATTGTTACTTCAAGCATCATCTTTTAATTGGACACAAATAATAAATTATGGAAACATGTTATGTGTTCCACTATGAGACAACTATCATTATAGTGAAAACAAAGTGAACAGTTCCATTGCAGTTCATAATGTCTTTCTTTATTTGTAGAACCAGATGTTGCCGCTCAAGGACAAATTCACTCAAGTGACCATGAAGATGTTGACACCTGGATTAACCCAGCATTCAAGTCCTCCTGCTCGTGACACCTACTCAGCTATTGCAGCTTCTGAAGAACGAATCTTGGGTGAAGAAAATCGTCGCCATTCAGAAATTATGTCAATGCTTGAAAGGGTGATGTCACTGCATGAAAGGATGCATGAGAGGTCAATATCAGAAATGTCACAAATTAAAAAAGTCATCATCCAAGTTCCTAAAGAAATCCAAAATGTAAACAGGACATTACAAGCACTAGTTCTGAATGTAAGCCAAGCAAATCAATTTCGGAGTACAGCAAGAGAACAACAATTCCACTTTACCCCATCAGAGGATGGATCTTTACATGCTGCTACTTTTTCTCCAGAGTCATCAGTTCTTCATTCCCCAGTTCTGGATGATACCGGTACAGTAGGTGCAAGTTCTGTGCAGGTCCCTGTCAACATCCAACCGCTTACATCTGTTCAAAATATGGAACCGACACCTACAAATGAGACACGCAAAGAAAGTTAGGGCAACAATGACTAATATCCAGCTTTTGGAAGAAGATTAAAACACAAAAACAAGAAAGTGCTCCACCATCACTCTTGCAATGTTTATCAAGTGTTTCACAACTGCCACAGACCACACCCAGTGCCCCTGAACTGCCACAGGCCACACCCAGTGCCCCTGAACTGCCACAGCCCACACTTAGTGCCACTGAAGTGCCACAGCCCACACCCAGTGCCACTGAATTGCCACAGCCCAAACCAGTGCCCCTGAAGTGCCACAGCCCACACTTAATGGCCCTGAAGTGCAACAGCACACACAGTGCAACTGAAGTGCCACAGCCCACACCCAGTGCCACAGAACTGCCACAGGCCAGTATAAGTGGGACAGTTAAGGCCAGAGTACTTGGCAGAGGGAAAAGGCAAACACAACAGCCAACAAGCAGGCCTGTGACTCGCTCTCAAAAGGATAAACAAAAATAAATAATCACATTCACTAAATTTTTTGGTGTACTGGTGTTGTTTACTGCAGACTATTTCATGCATAGTGTATGTATGATCATGTACAGATGCTTGATAACATTCAAGTATGTCCTTGTACACATGAATATTTATAAATGCTCACTGACTGAGTGAAGGCATATTTTCTAACATATGAATATCTATCAATCATCAGTAGATTCATGGTACAATATTATTTCACACTTGGCATGTTAATGGAAGATGACATTCACTTAGCTCTTGTTCAAGATGAGATGTATCTGGGTTATTTTGGTAATGTAGATAGTCATTTCATGCTAATATTATTGACATACAACTTGAAGTAAGTACCCATATAACAGCATACATTTTAATGTTATGTTTTCTTGTGTCTTAACTCTGTAAGACATTACTTACCTTAATCTTCTTTCATAGTTCATAATGTTGGCATGTGATCATGTATGATTGTTGGTTACAATAACAGATCTGTAAGCCTGTATGAATATATATGTAGTCTCTCTGTATCTCTTCTATATATGTATATACACACACACACATATTAACTGATATATAGAGATATATAAATATATATCTGCCAGTGTTGTCAGCAAACAGGCCTTGTGTTAATGAGATATAAATGTTAGGACACTTGCTACAATTATGGTATCAGTATGAGTGAGCCCCTAATTCACTCAGCTGTATTTAACTTTGAATATGATTACAACAAGGCCTGCTTACACACATCAATGCCTTTAGTTTAGCACTCTATTTATAATATATATATATATATATATATATATATATATATATATATATATATATATATATATATATAATCAGAATGAACAGTACAGGCCTTCATGGCTGCAAAGAGGCCTTGTTTGCTGTTAAATACAACTTCTACACAGCTGACTCAATTAGGCCCTCAAACATACTGACCCAGTAATGTTATAAACTTTAATGAACTGTTAAGATAATTACAACAAGGCCTGTTTGCACACAACTAGACCTTCAATGTAGCAATATCTATATATATCTATATATATATATCTATATATCTATATATATAGCAACTGTAAATATTACTGTATGTTCATTTGCATGTCTTATATACACACACACACACACACACACACACATATATATATACATATTATATATATACACACACAATATATAGTTAAATATATATAGATATACATAAATATATATATATAAATATATATATATATATTTATTTCTATATATATCTATATATATCTATATATCAAGAGAGAGTCAAAGAGAGAGAGAGAGAAAGAGAGAGAAAGAGATAGAAAGAGAGAGAAAGAGAGAGAGAAACTGAGAGAGAAACTGAGAGAGAAAGAGAGAGAGAGAGAAAAACAGAAAAAGAGACAAAGAGAGAGATGTGTGTGTATGGTTAATTTTAGCTTAAGTGTAAGCAGAAATCTGTTCATCATAGCACTGTAGATGATTTCACACACATTGTTATTGTAATTAAAAGAGTAAACTTGTTTTGCACATTTTGATTGCCTAAGCCGAAAGTAAAGCTTCGATTCCTGTGAAAAGATGGTATCTTAGACAAAGAATTTCAGCCAATTATTGTAACAAATTTCTTGTGGAAGAAAACCTAGGCGTATAACTGTTAGGTTGTATTATAACCTTGGAACAAACCGCGAAAATAACATGTAACTATTCACACATTCAGCAGACATCCGTATGCATTAGACACTGTACACTTGAAGAGAGAAGAAATGGCAGGAGCTTCCACATTGCACAGCCATCCACGTAAATCATACAAATTTTTAATTTATGAAGCAATCGAGTCAACGCCACTGAAAAAGGCAACCGTGGGGGAAATCTATGACTTGATCCAAAAGAAATATCCATACTACCAAGACCCAGCCAAACAACGAAATTTTAAAACTTATGTTCGTTTCACTTTATCCGCAAATGAATGTTTTGAGCGTGTCCATGATCGTCAAGATCAACGATATGGATGCTGGCATGTTGCTTCATCATTTAAACTTACCATGGAACATGGAACACATCTTCTGTTAAATAGCATATTTTTGCTTAATACCAGTTACATTGAAGCCGCACAGACTGTCGCGTCTGCTGATATACCTGCACCGTTCATTCATCAAGACCAGATGCAAGATGGACAAAACTACTATGATATGTATCCAAACTTATATGGCCAATACGAATGTGGATGTGAAAACAACCAACAACTGTACGTACCTCCGGACGTCTTGTTTGAAGAAGCCACTGCAGATCCATATGACGGCCTCACGGAGATGTGTCTGATTCAGGATTCAACGGTTGCCTCAACCATGGATGATACTGTTGTGCCTTCCTGGAGCGAGTTGTTGAAGCCAAATCAGTTTTGACTTCTACAAGAATGGTAAATACAAATTTCGTTATGCCTTGACTCAAATTATATATGTGTACATTAATAATATACACAATTTGTTAGCCAAATGAGTGGATACAGCTTAACATTGCAGACAGCCTTACATGTAGCGTGCACAAAGACATTATTTCCTATAACAATATACTACATGACGAACCATTAGTACACGTTGGTGACGGAGTCCTAAATCATAGATTATTATCGCTTTTAAAGTATCATTTCAACATGTTACACTAACTGTAACACACACACACACCTCATTGTTTATCATTCAACATATAAAAACAAAGTGTCACCCACATATGACGTGGGAACGTGGTCATGTCCCAAGGCGTCCTTAAAAAGGTTACCGATGCAAGCCCAACCCCAAACCAACGTGCACACGTGAAACAGTATTGGCTGTGCCCGTAGCTTATTGTTACGGTCAGTGCAGTGTGTCATGCGTGCGCGTCGGTGGGGCGGTGCGTGCACAGCGCTGGAGGCCAATGTTCATTCAGTGGGAGGGGTTTTTGCGTGCATTTCACGGTGCCTTAACATGACGTCACACGTATTTTGTTCGCTCATTGGCTGATCGTCCGTTTTGGCTGTGGGCACACGTCCGTTTACAAAGTTTAGATATGTACGTGTGTAGAAGTAAATTTGTTTCGCTTCCATATCATAACTTTCAGCCATGATATGCGTACTGCTAGCAGCACCATGGAGGGACATGTATTGAACGCACAGCGTACACAGACGTTGTGCGCACATTATTATGTATACAGGCACCGGAACAAACATATCAGTAGTAATGCCAGCAACGCCATTTGAAAAATGAGATAGTTCTGTATCTTTAGTTTTATCATTGCAGTTTAAACATATACGTAACTTATGCGTGAATATCCACAATCATATTGAGATGTGTTAAGTGTTGTCATGCTGAAACATAGATAAATGTGCCATCTTTGAACATCATGTGTTTGCTTTATTTCACAGATGTCGAGGATGAATACATGGGACCAATGTATGATTTCAGATGGGCCAATCGTTATATTAGATGATTGTGACGACTAGCGAACAACTATTATAATAAATATGTAACAATGCTTTCAATGATTGGTGGGCATATTAACAATCACTACATAATGTTATCCTATTGTGCAAATAATTACTATGCACTTAATTATCATAATGATGTTGCTAAGCACTGAAGTTAGATGTTATATTCATAAATTTTTATTTCTACTAACATTATATGTATTGTCATGTGATATATGCTACCCACAGTATCACTCAGCAAACACATTAATCTACTATATATTATATTCTCACGTGTGACTTGTCAAAGAATGTAAATGCTACATAACAACTCGTAGACATTGTATCTGAATGTACACAATAACAATAGGGAGGTGATACAAACTTTTTAGTCGTGTGAATGTTATATTTTCACCTAGGTTGTAGTGGTAACCTACATGCATGAGCTATTGAATGTTAGGTACAGATCATTAAACCATGAACATTTGTGTGTACATTTAATTCAAACGAGTAACTAAAGTTTAGTGTTATTAGTAAACGTTCAACACATACATAGCTAAGTGACGCCGATGATAAAAACAACATTATTATGATGGTTTATATTATTTCTGGTAGAAATACATGCATCACACAAAAACTAAAACACTCACACACACTATTTTGCTGAAATGTGTGCGAATGTAAATGTCTACTTCATTTATGTTCATACTGTCACGGCCGAGTTTATTCGAGCATTTGCCCGGTCTCGGCCGCGACAGTAACCAGGCGCGCGCCGGGGTGTCCCGAACGCGCGCCGAAGCCTCGGAGGAGCGGCCCTCCGATCGGGGCTTCTCCCTCGCCTCTCCGAGTCCGCCGGGCCCCCCGGAACCCCCCACCGCCGTCCCATAGATCACGGCAAACCAGGGCTCCCTCGGGGAGCCCTGGCCATGCTCGCAGAGGGCGCAGGCACCCGATGAAGCGTGACCGCGCATCGGTGATGTGCGGCACGCCGAGGGAGTGGGGCTAGCAAGCCGGGGCATCCCCCGGCTTGCGGAACTAGCCCTGCTCGAATAAATCGTGTCGGTAGTGTATGTTGACAGTAGTTATAAAGAATCATGATAATTATGAATAAGTAACGTGAATGAAATAAAAATTTTATTAACTACATTGTCATTGTGTTGAATGATTTAGGAAAAGTTGAGAATCCAAAGAACTATACTTTGGAATGGTGTTAACATTTTGACAAATGTTAGATGTACTGTTGCGGCACACTTTATTCTAACAAATCACCGGTTTGTCCCTAGATTGTTCCTGGAATGCGACACTGTTCACCCGGAGCATGCCGCGTTCCCAGCCAGGGGTCATGCCCGGCTGACGCGCGGTTGATGTGTTAATTGATAATGGTTCAGGATTTACTTGGCTGCAATGTTTCGCGTGTCCCCCAGATGGCATAAATTCATGAATTGTAATGCAGTATATATATATATATATATACAGTATAACAACCCCTAAACCCCTATAACCCCTAACATACAGTACTGTACACATACAGTACTGTATATGCACATCAAAGATACTATAGGCCGTCCCCTGGCGAGATGTGTTTGCAGCAGAGAGAGATCCGCTGCTCTCTCTGCGCAAACATCGGCACATTAAAAATGATTTAAAATACATTTTTATTCGTAGTGTAAATGTGCAGGGGGTCTCCGGAGCTGAACCGCATTGGTTTCAGGTCCGGGGACCCCGTGCTCCCGAGATACAGCCCCCTTTATGAGGTGCCGGTATCCCTCTGCATTGAAAGGTCCCGATCACGTGACCGCTTCATGTAAACAAAGCAGAGGGATACCGGCACCCCCTGAAGGGGCCTGTATCTCAGGAAGCAGGGGGTCCCCGGACCTAAAAACACAGCGGTTCAGCTCCGGAGACCCTCTGCACATCTACAGTATGAATAAAACACATACCGTATTTCCTCGATTGTAAGACGCCATCGATTGTAAGACGCACCATCGATTTGGCCCTTATGATCGAGGAAAATTACTTTTTTACTTACCATGTTTCAGGAAATGTCCCATGTCAGCGGAGGAGGAAGTGGGCGGTGGCAGGAGAAGTCCCACGTCTGCAGGTGAATGAAGATAAGAAGACAGCGGGCGGCGTACGGTGGCGGCGGCAGGAGAACATAATAGCAGGAGAGCTGAGCAGGAGCAGAGCGGCACAGGAGGTGCACACTGTAACACCGGAAGTTGACAGGTGTTTTGACTTCCGGTTACAGTGTGCACCTCCCAAGCTGTTCCCCTATGCCGCTCTGCTCCTGCTCGACTCTCCTGCTATTATGATCTCCTGCCGCCACCGAACGCCCACCCGCTGTTTTCTTATCTTCATTCAGCTGCAGACTTGGGACCACTCCCACCACCGGCTGACATGGGACCTCTCTGGAAACATGGTAAGTGAAAAGAGGGGGTTAGTGCTGCAGACACTTGTTTTTTTTTTGTTTCTTTTTAATACATCGATTCTAAGACGCACCCCGATTTCAGACATGTGAAAATCGGAAAAAAGGTGCGTCTTAGAATCGAGGAAATATGGTATATAAATAAACACTCGTTCCTTACCTTTGCGGCTATGTGCTATGGTAACGAAGCAGCATGACTGTATTTTTAATAATATTGTACAGTGAGCAGGGGGTTCCCTGAGCCACAAATCAAAGCTCAGGGGACCCCCTGCTCCTGCACAATATTATTAAAAATACAGAAATGCTGCTTCATTGCCATAGCTGCTAGTCGCTAAGGCAATGAAGGAGTTAACCCACCGTGCCCGCTTTATTGTGGGTAGCGGGGGTGGGTGAAGGGGGTATTTGGCCCTTGGTGTGAGTTTAGGACTTGCGGGGGGGTTGCGGGTGCACTTAACCCCTTCATGGCCATAGCAGTTATTACCGCTACGGTCATGAAGGGGTTAAACCCTCCCGCTACCCCCCCGCAAGCCCTAAACAACCATCGTTGGGGCTAATACCCCCTTCACCCACCCGCTGTGCTTTCATTGCCTTTAAGTGATGTCATCATTTTTATTTTTATCGGCCAAAACACATGGTTTTCACGGCCCAATCAGGGCCGTGGGAACCATATGACGAAAATGTGACGTCATAGGCCTTTAAAAGCCTATGTCGTCTCATTTTGAAGCCAGACGCCGAGGAGGAAGGACCTCCGGAGAAGAAAGAAGACCAGGGCGTGGCCGAAGATGGAAAGAAGACCCCGTCTGGAAGAAGATAGAAGAAAGAAGAATACAGATGAAGATGAAGATGGATTACAATTATAAGACCCGTGGATTGATTTGGATTTTTAGTTTAATATTTATTTTTTTGTATGGTTTATTATTTTATGGGTTCCTGTGCCTGGTGGATTGGTTCGTGAGTAAGGTGCGCAACGGGAGTCGGTGGGGCCAAGTAATGGTAAGTGAACTAAAGAAATGTATTTTAATTAACTTGTTAATTTTTTAAAAAGCTTTTTTAACATGTGTATTTTTTTTGTGGTATATCATTTCTTGCAACTGTATGTATGTATGTATATATGTCTAGAGAGATATATACATACAGGGTAAGAAATGTTGTTGTTTTAAAAGCTTTCTTTCATGTGTTTTAAAATAATTTGTCTATGCTGCTATGCTTTATTGTGTGTTTAAAGTATTTTAATATTAGATAGATGTAATTGTTGATATTGTGTGCTTGTGTTCAGGGTTAGCCTTGGTTTTAAAGTTTGTATTCTGGTTGGTACTTATATTTTTTCACATGCTGAATTGTTCTGCTCCAGGCGTGAATTAGTTAATTGTTTCATTGTTCGGGATGGACTGTCAATTGTTTGGGGATGTAAATAATGATTGCTAATTGATTTTTGTTTACTTGATTGGTTAAAATAGTTGACTTGTTTGGAGGTACTATATTTGTATTTAGCTTGCAATGATATTGTTCACATTCATTTGCAGAATGTATATGGTGCATAGATTTTATGCATCATTTATACAATGTAAATGCAATGTACTGATTTGAATGTGAGGTTTTTCATTGGCATTTGATGATTTAGATTGTAAGATCAGTTAGGATTATTAAAGGAAATTCATTGTAATGTAGTGTGTCTGTATGGCGAAGTGTTATTTGTAGTACAGTATGGTTTTGATAACCCTTCTACATTTATTTGTATATTGGTTCATCATGTGTGTGTATATACCGTATATATATATATATATATATATATATATATATATATATATATATATATATATATATATATAGTTGCATGATGAAGCCACTGTACGAATTCATGGGTGAAGGGTGGGTATCGGGCCAGTGTGGCTTGACCCCTCAATTACCTTTGCGGTTATTATCCGATAAGGTGTTTAAGGGGTTAATTGATATCTGAATGTAATTGCAATGTATTGGCTTTGTTTTGGCAATGTATTTTGTGGACAAGATAAGAATGTTGCTGGTGACAGAGACTTCTTCTTGATGAGGTCAGTAGCACTTTATTATTTATTTGAATATGCTAGTTAATGTTTTTAATAATGGGCAATTAATCTATTATCCATATCTGGATAATAGTTATTTTGCACATTATTGTACTGTAGGTGTTGGGGAGGGGGGTGGATGTATTGAATGTATAGGCCAGGTTTATTTTTTTTACATTCAGGGTTTGTTCCGTGGTTCCGCGTGAGACCTATTGAGACCACCTGTGATTTCCTCGGTTATCTCACGAGTACCAGGCTGGTGGTTCCACGGGTGACACATGCGGGGATGAAGCGGTGGCCTCACATCTGTTGGGGCACCGCGGACCCGTAGTCTGCGGGGATGAAGCTGTGTGGTCCCACTTCTGTGGGGGCACCGCCGACCCGTAGGTGCGGGGATGAAGATGTGTGGTCCCACTTTTGTGGGGGCACCGCGGACCCGTAGTGAGCACCCGTGAGTTCCCCAGACCCCTGTGGGAACCACCCGAGGCCCCGCAGACACCTATGGGTCTGACCCGGGGCTCCCAGACATCCTTGGGCCTACCGTGGGGACCCAATTTTGGCCCACGGTGACCCAAGGAGACCACCTGGGGGCCATGGTGCTGGCGGGACCCACCAGCAGGCCTCCAGAACCTGTTTGAAAAGGGCTGCTGGTACCCTGTAGGTCTGTCAGGTGCCCCGCCAGCCCACCGGGGACTCGCGTGGGACTGCGTTATGAACCCTGTTTGTAAAAGGATAAATCTTGTATTTATGGGGGGGCACAGGGGGTGGGTAATGTATTTAATAAATATAATGATGTTTATTGTGGGTCACTGTATTGTTTTTATTGTGGGTACTGGGGGTGGGGGGTGTTTCCCCAATGGTATGTGGGTAGGCCTCCCATGTGGGTATTGGGTGAGGGGGGTTAGGCCTCACAGGGTGAGGGTTTAGTGTGGGAGGGTATGTAGGCATCCCGAGTGGTGGGTGAGGGTGGGTTAACCCATTAATGACTGTAGCGGTTAATAACCGCTATGGTGATTAAGGGGTTAGGGGACATTACTTTGGATGATTTAATTTTTGTGTCTGTTTTTCAGAAGCGAAGGGGCCATGGCCAGGATGGGGGGGGTGTAACGGTATGTGGGTAGTGGGTGAGGGTTGTTAGACCTCACAGTATGCACATCGGGTCCCCCCCTCCTCCCCACATTTACATAAACTACACTCACAGCAACACAGGCAGGGAGATTTAACAGACACATTAGGGGGAGGGGGCTTTACACAGATCACAGTCAAGATAGTGGGGTTATAACCCACCCCCCCTCCCCACATTTACATAAACTGCACTCACAGCAACACAGGCAGGGAGATTTAACAGACACATTAGGGGGGAGGGGGCTCTCTCTGCGCAAACATCGGCACATTAAAAAATATTTAAAATACATTCATAGTGTAGATGTGCAGGGGGTCTCCGGAGCTTAACCGCTGTGGTTTTAGGTCCGGGGACCCCCTGCTTCCTGAGATACAGGCCCCTTTAAGGGGTGCCGGTATCCCTCTGCTTTGTTTACATGCCGCGGTCACGTGATCGGGACCTTCAATGCAGAGGGATACCGGCACCTCATAAAGGGGCCTGTATCTCGGGAAGCAGGGGGTCCCGGACCTGAAACCACCGCGGTTCAGCTCCGGAGACCCCCTGCACATCTAAATTATGAATAAAAATGTATTTTAAATAATTTTTAATGTGCCGATGTTTGCGCAGAGAGAGCAGCGGATCTCTCTCTGCTGCAAACACATCTCGCCAGGGGACGGCCTATAGTATCATTGATGTGCATATACAGTACTGTATGTGTATGTTAGGGGTTATAGGGGTTGTTGTTATACAGTATATACTGTATATATACAGTATATACTTCATTACAATTCATGAATTTCTCAGCTTCAAAGACAACAGCTCGCAAACGCCCCCATGAGTTTTTACACGGCATTGCAGTATTACAGCCAGCGGGAATAAAATGCTTAAATCACAGCCGCGAAAATAACGCAATACACCCCGGGAGAAAACAACACAAAACCGCACATCACCAGATTATCTGAAATTCGCGGAGCTAGCCGAGTTAGAATAAAGTTGGTCGCCACTGTACCTCAAATCAACACACATCTTTCACTTATACATACACATGTGACAATGTAGTAATCAACATGAAGATGAAGTGAGAGAATAAATAATCACATACATTGCAATGTTAATGATGTTTACCACATTTGGGTCTTTCCATACAAACATGCATTGAGTGTTAACACGCTCATGTGCAGGAATGGATGTTGTTACGTTGCCAAAATTACATGTAATGTAATGTACGTAATGATTTGAAAACACACTGCACAATAACCACCAAGTGTAGATAAACGCACGGACACAATACAGAAATGAAATTTTTCAATTGTCACATCTTTTTCATTACGTTCTCTTTATACATCCTGTAACTATACCTGTATCGAGGTTTGCACATCTTATTACAGATGTGAATTCAAATACATACCATAAGCAGTCCTTGGAGTGATATACCTTGAAAAAGAAAACATGAATGAATATAAATCATTGTCATGACATGTTAATTAAGGTAAGCAACACACAGAAGTGACACTTTTGTATGTGATATGAAACAAAATCTAGAATACGTCAAATATGATCTTAAATACACAATACTCTACACATCATTGTGACACACATGTCACACTCCAAAAGAAAAATTGTATGTAACCATATTGCACTAGCTATTTGCTATCGACATAGTAGGTTTATTGCATAACCAAAAAGAGCATGTACAGAAAATATAGATTTAGAACACATTATTTCCTCACATACACAAAACACCTTTTAGTGGTAAGAAGTAAAATACAACCTGTTGATGAATGACAAACCAGTGCCACATGCAATTGTCCACACAGCAGAGAAGAGAAAGGTGGGAGAACCATATTCATCTGTTTCCTAAGTGAATGGTATTTGGACACATGTATTTATCATTACAATGAATTAATACATCTATGTAGTAATATGAACATATATGTATTTGCTTACATGAAAAATATGTGTTTATGACATTCCGACGTGTCTCCACACCACAAGCTGTTTGCTCAGTGTCAGCTGGTAAATTTACGGGATGCTCCTCCTCCAAGCCCTGACGTATGTCGGTTTCTAAATTATTGCGGAGTGCCCGATTGTGCAAAATGCAACATGCAATTATAATATCTGACACTTTAGCAGGCTTATATTGAAGTGCCCCACTGTTCTATCTAAACACCTGAATCGTGTTTTCAGAAGCCCAAATGTCCTCTCTGTGATGGATCGTGTAGATATATGTGCCACATTTTACCTCTCCTCTGCTTCACATTGAGGGTTTGCCACCCGGGTCTACAGCCACGGCCTAATTCCGTATCCTGAGTCACCTATAATCCATTGTGCACAAATATGATACAAATTGTGTTAACATTATTACATTCAACAGTTCATAGAAAAACAAGAGTTGTTTGTTAACACATCATAATATGTACTCACCCATCAGCCAACCAGGTCCAAAATAGCCTTCTTCGAAAGCATGGAAGACTGATGAGTTTCTCAGGATAGAGGAATCGTGACTGGAACCAGGAAATTTTGCTACCACATGCATAATCTTCATCGTGGCATTGCATACCACCTATACATTCAGGGAATGGTAGTGCTTACGGTTGCGGTAAGCATGCTCACTCTGACTAGGCGGGATCAAAGCAACATGGGTGCAATCTATTGCACCCATCACACATGGTATCCCGGCTATGGCATAAAAGCCACTCCTCACGTCCAGCCACTCCTTGTGCTCTTGTAGGAAAATTAATATAATTCCTAGCGCGTCTATTCAGTGCACATAGAAACTGGGTAAAGGCCCGCGAGAATGTACATTGCGAGACCCCACCCACTATGCCCACAGTTGTCTGGAATGATGCGGAAGCAAGATAATGTAATGAGCACAGCATTTTAACAAGCCCAGGGACTGCACGACCTCTGGCTGTCACAAAATCTAAATCTCCCCGTATCTCTTCATAAAGAGCTAAGATTGATGCTGAACTCAAACGATACCGACTTATAATCTCCTCCTCACTCATCCAATCTAACATGATTCTCTCCCTGTACAAACGAGGACGAGGCACAACTTCTCTCCTCTCTCTTCTCCTCTCATCTCCTTGCCATCTCCCTCGTCCTCTCCCTCTCCTCTCTGCGTCCCTGTCCCTGTCTCTGTCCCTGTCCCTTCCTTGGCCTGTGACATCCTGACCCTCAGCTAGCCTCTCCTCCAATAGAATCTTCCTCCGTCTCATGAACATTCGTATCATTTTCAGGTCTGTAGCTGTCAATGCGCAGGTAATTAGCCTCCTTTAAATACCTATGTGATGATGTCAGGTGACTTGATGAAGTGCAAGGTGTTACATTAACATATACAAGTAGTTAACTCCAAACGGGTATCCAGTACGAATTAAAAGGATTATTTATGTGTGTTCACCAGGCAATCATGATATTTGACAATGATGTAACGTTAAGCTTTGTACAACAATTTATTCGCAAGTATTTATGGAATGTGTAATGCATGTACCACTTCTGAACGCAACACTCAGTCATCTCAGGATACAACCATGACATTGACGTTGAAAAACTACGTTGCAACATGTCTAATTTTGCATTTTATTGTCACATGTTCACATGAACTAATTGTAAGTGCATATGCATAATTTAATGCCATCAGGATACTTGCTATTGATTATGTTTCAATCGTGTAAAAATGAGTAACTATTCTAGATCTGTGATTATAATGCATGGTGTACAATGTAAACATGCAATGTTATTGAGTGTCCAATTGCGGACGTCATCAAAAGAGGGAGGTCACAAAGTACATGTAAACATGAAAACAAACAGCTACATTTACATTTGATCATGCGTTACACATTCAAAGCATTCTCTAATGTATAGCAACATTACTATACGCTGGATCTGTTAGATGTGTGAAATCTGTAACATCATATAATAATTTGAAGCACACTTAAGTAACATGTTTCATATTATGTGACCTCTTCCTTTAAGAGTTTACTATAGGAGTTTACCTTGACACATCATAACATTAAGACTAATGTGACACGCAAATCATCATAACATAGAAAAGTACAATGTTCTGCCAATAATAAACGTAAGCGGTGACACGATGAAGTGAATGACATCGACACTGTAATGCCAAACACATTTGTATTATGAGCAATAGAACGTAAACACTCCTATAAAGTTATAAGTCCCCGCTCCATTGACTCCATTGATGTAGAGATGAGCTACCTTGCCGATCCTCCTCCCCTCCAACTTGCCAACTTTAGTTGGCGGGACAAATTGCCGAAGAAATCTCAATTTTTGAGTGCCGATCAACACCGATAAGCTGATCGGGGCTACTAGAATACAGCCGATTTCAAAAAGTGCCGAAAAGTGCCGATAAGTGGGTTATCGGCAGCCGCATGCCGATAAATTTTTATCGGGAAGACAAAATGCCGATTTTGACCACTTATCGGCGCTTACTGAATCTCAAATCCAATTTTGGCGGGAAAATGCCGATAAAAGCCTTATCGGCGCTTACTGCATGAGGCCCTTAATCTCATTGCAAACTTTTAGCAGGGTAGTTACCATGGAGTGTTTGGGGCAAAAGCCAGATTGGAATTGGCTGGGGAAATTAGTCTTGGTATAGTAATCACTTAATTGGGAGTGAACACATGTTTCCAAGACTTTGGAAAGTATTGGGAGAAGAGAGATTGGCCTGTAGTTTGAGACAAATCCAAACATGCGCAGTGAAATAAAGTGGTGTACAAAAGAGGACACGCTTTCTTCATACCATGTTGCCATAGCTGAAATTTACATTTGGGAGCTGTAGCTTCTTCACACTTTTCCGTTGTTCTTCTCTTTGGTACAAAGTATGCACAGACTGTTTTCTGCATCTACTCCATATTGGAAAAATTCTCATAACCGTTGATAAATACTAGATGGGAATATCATTTGAAGAGTCTGAAAGCTATTCTCTCTCAATTTGGTAATATTGCCATGCCCTTAATTAAATTGCAGAGTCTGCAAACATTCCCAGTACACAAAGTAAAGCAGCATCTTTAACATGCAACATTGTTTGTTATAAACAGCTCCAAGATAACCCCTGACGAAGTCCTTAGTGACGAAACGCGTAGGGCGTAGGGCATTTCCCAAAGAGAGTTTGTGGCTGACATTACTGCACGAACAGAGAGAGTACCTTGGAGCTGTTGCTCTTTTGCTTGGGACTGCTGTCGCTTCCGGTTTTGCAGTTGCCTGCTGGTGAGCAGTGAGAGCTGTGGGAGGTGTATCTGTGTTGCTGATTATTACATCATCTGGCTTCGGTGACTCCAGTGCACCTTTCTGAACCAATGGATACACCAGAGGTGGCACCAACAGGACGGGCTGATACATTCCCTTCACAGCTTCAAGGCGATTGAGTATATCTCATAAATGCTATTATTTTTACTCTGTTTTTGAGTGCGCTTTTTATATTTTACAATCCCATAAATACTGTTTTATACTTTATCACACTAGGAGTGCGCCTGTTTTTTCTTCTTGTTTTCTGCAGATATCCTTTGGATTTGGTGATCCTTATATACGGGCAGCAAAACTCCAGTAGACTAAGTACATTTTTTGAAATTTCAACTGACATCTGGTTTTTATTTTATTTTTTATGTTTCATTTTTTTTATTTTTGCTATAGATTTCAGTTGTTTTTATCACAAATTCGCCCTTTTGGGGATTCTTTGGTCAATAGCCTTGTTAACTCTATCTGATTTACACAGCTGATTTATCCTTATCATGCTTCCTAAGGCACTACTCCAATTTTGTTTGTATTATTTGTTATTAGTTTGCTTTATCAGTTATCATGTGGTATAATATCCTTGTAAAAGTAACACCAATAATCAATCTGACACTGTAGAGTTGGATGTTGCAATCTCCCATGTTCAGGAATTAATTTCACGGACACAGGATTACCATGAATCAAGATGCATATGAAATAACAAGTTAGATTTCTCATGAGCTTGAAAAAAGGAATTCAGCAAAGTCAGAATATGTAGGAAAAAAAGATGTTTCAGCATGAAGGACAAGATAATTCTATAAGCGATAGGCAGAAAGATTAAAAACGTGAACAATTTCTTGTTATGATTGGTGCAGCCCTCTCATAAGCACAGAAATGTTTTCACTGGCTCTTTGCTAATGCATTCTATTTTTATGTTTTTAAGACACTTGAGCACTTAATCATGAACCTAAACATTATGTTTTGAAGGATTACTTTCACGGACGGCGGACTACATTTCAGACATACAGAAGATGCAGTTGAACTTTTTGATCAATTGACTATGCTTGCACTAGTAGACCCATGAAGTGTTCAGCAAATGATGCGTTTGAATAATTGCTGGTGAGCTCTGGCTTGAGTGATGCATACAGTTAATATAGAAAAGCTTTTATGTAGCAAAAATAAATATAAAAACGTACATGTCAATATGCTGTAGGTAAAACAACTGATCATGAATGTCCCATGTCCCAGTGTCCTTTCAAACTTGTATTTCTATGCTGGCTTATAGGGTGCAGGTTGATCGAGTCTGACTTTATTTCCTCGCATTGAGTTACACAATCACTACTCATGCCCGTTCCATTACATGACCCAGAAACTGCACCCTAGTACTGTGTGGCTATTCTGTGAAGATGTGCTGGACATTCCCCTGAATGATTGAACTACACTTCTGCTGGTGACAAAACCTTTGTCCTGGGAGGTCGCAAAGAAATACAGCTCAATAGGATAAACTGAAAACCTGTTAACCAGCCCCAAAATTTGAATGTAAAAGGAGACTGGGACACGGGATCTTCGGAATTAGCTGCATGGCCATGAAAGCTTCTGCTCATGCAGCTGCCATCATGCTAGAAATCTATAAAATATTCTGAGGTCAAGCAAGAGACCAAAAACATCACAACCAGCAGGTTGCCAGCAGATACTATACTGGTATGAAATCTGTATATACTGGGAGGCTTAATCAGCAGGAAACCTCCGTCAACAATAGGGAAACACAACATGTGCTATATCCTTAGATACCTCTATAGCCTATTAGGCTGTGAATATGTTTCAATATTGTGTTTTTTTATTTTTATAAAATGTTTTACCAGGAAGTAATACATTAAGAGTTACCTCGCGTTTACAAGTATGCCCAGGCATAGAGTTATGATGACAAATACATGGTTACCATGGGCATCCACAGGAGGGGCAAGGGGGGCACTTGTCCCCCCCCCCCTGGATCTCGCAGTCCTGGCCGTGCCCATCAAAAAAAAATGCAGTCTCAAAAAAAAATATCCCTGTGCGCAGTGCTGACACATCTGGCCTTCCAGTCGCCCCTGGCAACCAGATTGTACCCGCTGACGATCCCTACAATTCCCCTGCCGGACCACCCCCCCCCCCAACCTTATTGGCTGGCGCTTTGCCAGGATTTTTTTTTTTGGCTCGCAGCCAGGCTCTGAGCTGTGAAGCCACCATTTCTTCTGTCTAGCATAGAGCAGGTAAGCAATGTCCCATGTCCTCCCATGTCTCTCCCCTGGTCTCCTCTGGCCCCCTCACTGGTCTCCTCTGGCCCCCCAGACAGCCTCCCCTGGTCCCCCCACGGCCTCCCCTGGTCCCCCCATGGCCTCCAGTGGTCCCCCCATGGCCTCCCCTGGTCCCCCCATGGCCTAAAGAGGTCCCCCCATGGCCTCCCCTGGTCCCCCAAGGCCTCCCCTGGTCCCCCCATGGCCTCCAGTGGTCCCCCTATGGCCTCCCCTGGTCCCCCCATGGCCTACAGAGGTCCCCCCACGGCCTCCCCTGGTCCCCCCATGGCCTCCCCTGGTCCCCCCAAGACCTCCCCTGGTCCCCCCACGGCCTCCAGAAGTTCCCCCACAGCCTCCCCTGGTCCCCCCACAGCCTCCTGTTGTGCCCCCATGGCCTCCCCAAGACCTCTCCTGGTCCCCCCAAGACCTCCCCTGGTCCTCCCAATACCTGCCCTGGTACCCCCAAGACCTCCCCTGGTCCCCCCCAAGACCTCCCCTAGTCCCCCCATGGCCTCCAGAGGTCCTCCCATGGACTCCCCTGGTTCCCCCACTGCCTCCCCTGGTACCCCCACGATCTCCCCTGGTCCCCCCACGGTTTCCCCTGGTCCCCCCACGGCCTCCCCTGGATCTCCTCTGGCCCCCCTCGGCCTCCTCTGGCCCCCCACGGCCTCCGCTGGACCTCCTCTGGCCCCCTGGACCTCCCCCCATGTCTCCCCTGGACTCCCCCCTGTCTCCAGTCAGTTACCTACCCGCCCTGCCCCCCTCTCTCCCTCACCCTGTCTCCCTCTCTCTGTCACCTTGCCTCCCTCTCTCTGTCACCCTGCTTCCCTCTCTCTGTCACCCTGCCTCCGTCTATCTGTCTTCCACTCTGGATCTGGATATCTTATTTACCCTATATATCTTAACTGTCCTATACCTAAACCAAAATAACCTATACTGCATTCTTCCAGATTTGACTCTCAAGCTTCACACGGGAGACAGCGGAATCCCCCCTAACCCAGAAGACAGGTAGGAAACACCTCCCCTCCAGTATATATCATGAGGGTACCTGAACATTGAGGGACTGAGGATCAGGTAAGATCCCAGGCGGGATTGCTGCCTTTGAAAAATATGCATCGGGGTCATCCAGACACTGGTTAAGAGGTTCAGGAAATTAGTCATTCACATCTGTTTTTTTTTTTCTAGATTAGTACGTTCATCCAAAACACAGACACACACACACACACGCACACACACACACTCACGCACTGCCCATGCGCAGAGGTCTCGACACGCTTGCGCAGGGTGTCCAACCTGCAGGGGTGAGATGAGTGGCGTCCAACGTGTGATGGAGGGGAAGCACCATGGCGAGCACGCGCCCGCCATCCTAGCTCCCCCCGCGCCAGCCTCCTGCCCCGACCCCAGTCGTTAAGGTAAGCTGTTATCTTCTTGTAGTGAAGTGTTTGCCAAATGTTATTCATTATCTTTTTGATGTGTGGGGTTGGACCTATATATGTATTGGGGGGGTGGGGGTGTATTTTTATATGTATTATGGGGATATACTGATGCAGCGGCCGTTATTCGAACACGCCTCAAATCAGTATTCGTGTTGACCGCTGTATTCCATTCGGTATTTTCTCATTTTATCATTATTCATGCCGCATTCGCTCAATCCGGCACCGGGCAACCGGACGCGGTAGATCTGTTTAATTTAATGGTTTATTGTTTCTTTGGATGCAATTCTTCTCGTATCCACCATGTGGCAGAGTTAATGAATTATAATTTGGGTATCCGCCAGGTGGCAGAAATGTATGCAATTAATTAATTGGATTGAATTGGAATGTATATTTGCAACATTGCTTTGCTACTTTGTAAGGGTGCAGGTGTTTAAAATAGATACTAGTGTACATACTTACAGTGGCCCATTGTGAATTGACCTTGTTTTTTCGAAGACGTTATCAAATTAGGCGTTCTTAATAAAAAGCATTAAAATACTCAATGTGTGCCTTTTTTTTAACATTCTTTCCCCGCACAATTGCTGAGTGGACATTATGGCTACACAGACGTATAAAAAAATCTGACTGTATCTGAAATATATGAATATTTAATTTCGAACTACGATTTTTACAAGTTTTGCGAGTTGGGGGGATGTTTCTCTGTTGAGTGCACTTTGAAGAATGATTTGATTGGCCGCTGAAGTACGTGACACTGCTGCAGTGCAGCTTACAAATGTAGGGAGAGGGTGGGGCTCAAGAGTCAGAGCCAATCAGAAGTTTGTTCTCATCGTCCACAACGGTTGAACGGCTGCTTTAATTTCTGTTGAAGCGTCTTGACGCATGCGCAATACCAATAATAATAGCATATTTTTGTTTTTCCCCAGAAACGAAACTTTGTCATCCAGCGCAAAAAGACAAAAGAAGGGTTTTGGATGGACCTCTAATATCGTTTATTTTAAAAGTTGCTTTCGCATTGTTTGCCAAGTGGGCAAACATTTAGTGACAGTGCCATTTTTATCTATCTATAGAACAATTGTGAGCTTTGTAGAAAACCTTATACTGTACAGTACTGTATGCTGCTGTTTTAATATTAAATTCTTTTTTACATTGTACAGTACTGTCATCACCACTTTTTACAGTACATTGCATTGCGCAACTTTTCTTATAAACACCAAAAATAAAAATGTATATCTTCTATTCCATACTATATGTATTAATTATTTTTTTTTAATTATTTTTTAATAACCGAGAAATGCTCTTTCTTTCCGTACTGTACTGTATGTGAAGTGCGATGCTTGGTTGAACTGTTCATAAGAATTTCAGGTCTGCAATAGGGGGTCGGTCATACAGTAAAAAACTTTTATTTTTTAATGCATAAAGTAATACAAAAAAAACAGTTGCTGTGGTCTTTCTCTTCATTATGGCATTGCGAGATGGGGTGGAGAGAGGGGGCTGCAGTTCTGAAAATACGGTAGAAAGAAACAAGTACTTGTAATTACTGTACTGGTAAAAATGATTAAACAATAACATTTCAAAAGATTTGTAAAAAAAAAAAAAACACACCCCCAGCAGGATTTCTATACAGTTACTGTACTGGACACAGAGAGGGTGGGAGAGGGGGGTTTGTGTAAGATACAGGCTTGTTTGTACTTACAGTAAACAAAGTACTGTAATTTTACACCCCTCCCCCTTCCTTTTTTCACTGCAGCTGCTGAAAATCCTGTATACTGTAAATAAACATACATGGTTAGTTTGATTTAAAAAACACATGTAAAAACACCTTTTATTTCTTTTTTTGCACAAACGAATTTCTATACAGTAACATACTTACCTGTGCCTGATTGACAGAAATAAATGATTAGACAATATAAGTATTTAAAATAAAAAAAAATTAAAACACAATTTTTTTTGCACAAATGAATTTCTATACAGTAACATATTGTACTTACCTGTGCCTGATTGACAGAAATAAATGATTGCACAATATCAATATTTCAAAACCATAAAAAACAAACAGAAAATGATTAAACACATTAAACAATAAAACAATGCTAATTTTTTTGGTGGGGGGATGAAAAACTTTTGCACTACTGTAGAGTTTGGGAAAAGTCGTTAGCAAGAGGGGTGCCACTCCAAGCACGTACCCTTGTATGCCTCAACAGGCCATTTATAGTGTCTCTCACAGTTCTCATAACTGTAGGGGTAACACGGAAATAACACTCCAATTCATTAAAAATTTTATTTCTTAAATATGCTGGCAGAGCCCTCTTTCTTTTATTTCCTTCATAATTTACACTGTGGGTCCAACCGCTGTACATCTCAAAACTGACGTGGTGTTTAAATATTGCCAGGGCAAATTTCTGGGCTACACCAGCACATCCAGTCCTGTATTTCTCCCGGTCGTGCTGGGTCAGGTTGGTCAAGATGATGTCCAGCATCGTTGGAAGCCTGGGTGCTGGTGTACTTCTGGCAGCGGGCGAGGGTAGGCGGTGTGGGAGGATGCTTTCCTCCTGTTGTGGCCTTACCGTGGTTGTCAGCTCGTCCTCAAAGGCATACAGGCACACGTATTCTGATGGATGAGGTGAGTGTGGGGTGCTTGGTGAGGGAAGCGTGAAGGTCACGTCATGCTGGCCAGCCTCCTGCTCCAGCATCAGAGATACAGGGACAGGAACTCGCAGGAAAGAATACATCCCCACAATCTTCCTTTCTATCTTCTCCATGTTCCTTGCCATCTTCCCCATGTTCCTTGCCATCTTCTCCATGTTACTTTCCATTTTCTCCATAAGCATATCCATACTCAACATGGTCTCCAAAAGAAGATCAACCTTTTGCTCTGTGCTGTAGACATCTGCGTAGGTGGGTGGTGGAGAAGGAGACCAGGGGGTTGCCAGGAGAGCAGCAGCGTCGAGGATGGGTTGTGGATCTGGTCGGCAGAGGGTGGACAGGAGAGCATCAGCGTCGATGATGGGCTGTGGAGCAGGTCGGCAGGGGGTTGACAGGAGAGCATCAGCATTGAGGAGGGGTTGTGGAGCAGGTTGGCAGGGGGTTGACAGGAGAGCATCAGCGTCGAGGATGGGTTGTGGAGCAGGTCGCAGGGGGTTGACAGGAGAGCATCAGCGTCGAGGATGGGTCATGGATCTGGTCAGCAGGGGGTTGACAGGAGAGCATCAGCGTCGAGGATGGGTTGTGGATCTGGTCGGCAGGGGGTTGGCAGGAGAGCATCAGCGTCGAGGAGGGGTTGTGGAGCAGGTGAGCGGGGGGAGGGGTGCAAGGAGAGAATCGGGATTCCACTTGACTTGCACAGTGCTAAGTGCGCCGATCTTCTTCTTTACAAAATAAGGCCCAGGGGTCTTAACCTTTGGAGCCTTCGGAACATTTTCTTTATCCTGCTTTGGCTTTCGCTTAGGTTTTGGCTGGGAAACTGCTTCCGCCTTTCGCTTGGCCAGCAAGGCAGAAGCAAGGTGGTTCCTGCGTCCGTAGTATCGGGGGCGATCCATGGAAACAGATGGACGAATGCACAATGCAGTATCTGGACAAGAGCAAGTTCAGATAGAGATCAGTGTGAGAGTCTATGCAATTTGTCACCTTTTATTTAAAATTTTTCGCGGGCATGGACACGAGGTGCAGGTGTTAAAAGTATAAATACACCATCCATTTTGTGTATTCAATGCACATTCAATACACATCAAATTCACATCTAATTGGTCTGTCTGTGCTTGCAAGTTTTTTCTATCAGCAGCGATGCGAAAGAAAAGAATTTCAAAAGATCTCAGCTTGAGAATAAAGGATATGTACCAGAATGGACACAGCATTCCACAGATCCACCGCTGGTTAGCTGCTTCGGGCCTCGGTTTAGTAAAAAGCACTGTTTGTTATCATGCTCATGGGAAGGCAAAAAAGTCAAAAGAAAGTCGACTGTCACTACTGAATAAGTACAGTACTTACTGTATTGTCCTCCATAACTCTACCAACGTCTTGTAGTGAACTGTACAGTACTAGTATGCCTGTGTTCAATATTTTATTAATCTTTACAGTACCTTTTGACTGTACAGTATAACATTTTTGCCATTCTTACAATCAGTCACTAGCTTTTTAAGTCAAATCTACAGTAATATACTGTACTGTCTTCTGTACTTTAGGAGGTGGTGTCATAGTGTAATCATTTCAAAAGATTCTGTTTTCTTTGAACTAATAATCCTGCAGTTTAAGGGGCTATTTATTTAATATATTCATACTGTACAGTATACTGTAGAGCCCAAAGTGTACTCACAGTACAATAAGTGCAGCAGCAACATCAGACAATAAGAAATCTGTGCGCTATTGGGATGCTTAATTTGCCTACTGTAACAAATTGTTCTGTTTTTCTTTACACATTAGGGCGAACACTCTTCTGGTGGACCAAATAAGTGACGCGAATGATGAGACGTGTGCCACAAGGGTAAAGAATGCACTAGAGGCTACTCTCAAAATAAAAACATCAGAGACCAGTATCAGGTTGATGAGATGGAAATTGGGATGGAAATATGGGAGTTTTAAGTAAGTACAGTATAGTATACAGTACGTCACCCATGCCCTCTTTTTTTATGTTAGGCTCCCTCCTAATACAGTATCATACTGTACTGTATGTCCAGCATTTAGTGGCTTTAACATTTTTCCTTGTCAATGCAGAGCATATCCTATGATAAGGGAAGCCAACAAAATAAAAAGTGTGGACCAGGCACGGGCATGGATTGAAAGTGCGAGACTTTCAATGATGTCATCTTTACAGATGAGACAACTGTAGCACTTGAGAGGTTTGCCCGTTTTGGATTCTTCAAAAAAGGACGCCTATCCTAAAATAAAATAATGCACAAATACACAAGCTGTGGCCTTATAGCACTGGACAGCTGTACTGTATTCAGTATTTTGTGCCCTAATGTTACATTTTTTTTCTTGTTTCTTCCAGGAATCATGAATAAAGCGTTCTTCCAAGATCACATAATTACACATGTTGTTGAATACATAAAGAATGATTTCCCATATGGTCACCGGTTCTTCCAGGACAATGATCCGAAACACACAGCATCGACGGCTCACATTCTTGCCAGCGGTATCAACTGGGTTAAGACACTAGCGGAGTAAGTTGGGTAACCTTTTCGTATTGTGTTACATAGTTTACTGTATATCTCCTTACGTAATTCACCTTTTTTCTCCCCTCCTACTGTATTACAGATCACCAGATTTAATCCCATCGAAATGGTATGGCATGAGTTGAAGGATTATATCAGAAAAGTGTGGAAACCGTCCAAAAAGGAAGAATTGGAAAAGGGGATACTGAATTTCTGGAACAATATACTCACCGTAGCCAGATGTAATAAATATATTGATCATATTGCGACTGTGTTGCCTATTGTTATACAACGTAATGGCCAGGCCTCGGGAAAGTAATAAGGCACAGGTAAGTATGATACAGGTAAGTATGTCCCAAAAAATAACCATGTCTGCATTTATTGTTTCTTTTCATTTTCATAACTGCCGCAAGCAAGGAAGGGGTGGGGATGTGTAATATAATAGTACGGTGTTCATGTACAAAACAGCTTGTATTTTACACAAACCCCCCCACCTCTCCCACCTCTCTCAGTAGTTACTGTATAGAAATTTGTTTTTGCAAAAAAAAAAAGTTTAAAAAAAAATCTTTTGAAATAAATATTATATTGTTATTGTTTTAACCATTTATTTCTGTTAATCAGGCACAGGTAAGTATGATACAGGCACTTTACTGCACTGTAAGTACTGTATGGCACTCAAACTAACTATGTCTGCATTTATTGTTTCTTTTCATTTTCAGAACTGCCGCAAGCAAGGAAGGGGGGGTAGGGGGGGGGGGGAATGTGTAAGATAATAGTTACTGTATAGAAATTCAAGTTTGCCAAAAAAAAAATATGTTTTAAAAAAAATCTTTTGAAATACTGTATTTTCAGAGCTGCAGCTACCTCTTTCCCCATCTCGCAATGCCATAACGAAGAGAAAGACAAGAGCTACTGTATTGTATTTTTGTACTGTATTATGCATTAAAAAATAAAATCTATTTTTTAAACCCCTCTTGCAGACCTGAAATTCTTATGAACAGTTCAACAAACAAAGCATTGCACTTCACATTAGTTTGGAAAAATATATATATAAAAACAAAAAATGCTTTTTAAAAATGATTATATTTTTATTGTTTAATCAATCATTTCTGTTAATAATGCAATAAAATGCTGTAGAAAAATACTATTTTCCTGCATTAAGGATTATCCAACATGTCTTCTGCCCAGCTCATGATAATCACGCAACAGTACATTTACGTGAATGGCTCTGTTGGAGGGCTCTGTTGTTGTGTTGTTGATAAGCTTTGAACTTCAAGTTGACTTGTTTTGTTACAGTACAATAGCAGTTTTAGAAGGGCTTTCTTAGCTAGGCCTGTATCTCACACAACATGTTAATCGTATTACTAGTGGGGGGAGTGTTGTATTGAAGAAAAGGCAAGTTAGAAGGGCTTAGCTTATCGCACTTGTGCATGCGTGGCATGGTTTGTCAGAGGTGTTGATAAGAGGTTGAAATCCTTGAGCCGTGTGTGCGGGGGGGGGGGGGAGAGGGGGTGCGAGCTGTGCTAGCTGTATGAAGTTCCAAGCTGTAGTTCAAAGACATATTCTCAACAGGTCATCATAATGTTTTGATCCCCACATCCCCAAATAAAAATCACTATACTACAGTATGCCACCCACCTCAGAAAGAACGTACATGACTAGTGTGGAATTAAAAAGCAACAGTACTGTTTGATTCTCCTAATATCCATAATTGCTACAGTATGCAAGCCCATGGTGATAACCCCAAAAAATATAGTCGACTGTCACTACTGAATAAGTACAGTACTTACTGTATTGTCCTCCATAACTCTACCAACGTCTTGTAGTGAACTGTACAGTACTAGTATGCCTGTGTTCAATATTTTATTAATCTTTACAGTACCTTTTGACTGTACAGTATAACATTTTTGCCATTCTTACAATCAGTCACTAGCTTTTTAAGTCAAATCTACAGTAATATACTGTACTGTCTTCTGTACTTTAGGAGGTGGTGTCATAGTGTAATCATTTCAAAAGATTCTGTTTTCTTTGAACTAATAATCCTGCAGTTTAAGGGGCTATTTATTTAATATATTCATACTGTACAGTATACTGTAGAGCCCAAAGTGTACTCACAGTACAATAAGTGCAGCAGCAACATCAGACAATAAGAAATCTGTGCGCTATTGGGATGCTTAATTTGCCTACTGTAACAAATTGTTCTGTTTTTCTTTACACATTAGGGCGAACACTCTTCTGGTGGACCAAATAAGTGACGCGAATGATGAGACGTGTGCCACAAGGGTAAAGAATGCACTAGAGGCTACTCTCAAAATAAAAACATCAGAGACCAGTATCAGGTTGATGAGATGGAAATTGGGATGGAAATATGGGAGTTTTAAGTAAGTACAGTATAGTATACAGTACGTCACCCATGCCCTCTTTTTTTATGTTAGGCTCCCTCCTAATACAGTATCATACTGTACTGTATGTCCAGCATTTAGTGGCTTTAACATTTTTCCTTGTCAATGCAGAGCATATCCTATGATAAGGGAAGCCAACAAAATAAAAAGTGTGGACCAGGCACGGGCATGGATTGAAAGTGCGAGACTTTCAATGATGTCATCTTTACAGATGAGACAACTGTAGCACTTGAGAGGTTTGCCCGTTTTGGATTCTTCAAAAAAGGACGCCTATCCTAAAATAAAATAATGCACAAATACACAAGCTGTGGCCTTATAGCACTGGACAGCTGTACTGTATTCAGTATTTTGTGCCCTAATGTTACATTTTTTTTCTTGTTTCTTCCAGGAATCATGAATAAAGCGTTCTTCCAAGATCACATAATTACACATGTTGTTGAATACATAAAGAATGATTTCCCATATGGTCACCGGTTCTTCCAGGACAATGATCCGAAACACACAGCATCGACGGCTCACATTCTTGCCAGCGGTATCAACTGGGTTAAGACACTAGCGGAGTAAGTTGGGTAACCTTTTCGTATTGTGTTACATAGTTTACTGTATATCTCCTTACGTAATTCACCTTTTTTCTCCCCTCCTACTGTATTACAGATCACCAGATTTAATCCCATCGAAATGGTATGGCATGAGTTGAAGGATTATATCAGAAAAGTGTGGAAACCGTCCAAAAAGGAAGAATTGGAAAAGGGGATACTGAATTTCTGGAACAATATACTCACCGTAGCCAGATGTAATAAATATATTGATCATATTGCGACTGTGTTGCCTATTGTTATACAACGTAATGGCCAGGCCTCGGGAAAGTAATAAGGCACAGGTAAGTATGATACAGGTAAGTATGTCCCAAAAAATAACCATGTCTGCATTTATTGTTTCTTTTCATTTTCATAACTGCCGCAAGCAAGGAAGGGGTGGGGATGTGTAATATAATAGTACGGTGTTCATGTACAAAACAGCTTGTATTTTACACAAACCCCCCCACCTCTCCCACCTCTCTCAGTAGTTACTGTATAGAAATTTGTTTTTGCAAAAAAAAAAAGTTTAAAAAAAAATCTTTTGAAATAAATATTATATTGTTATTGTTTTAACCATTTATTTCTGTTAATCAGGCACAGGTAAGTATGATACAGGCACTTTACTGCACTGTAAGTACTGTATGGCACTCAAACTAACTATGTCTGCATTTATTGTTTCTTTTCATTTTCAGAACTGCCGCAAGCAAGGAAGGGGGGGTAGGGGGGGGGGGGGAATGTGTAAGATAATAGTTACTGTATAGAAATTCAAGTTTGCCAAAAAAAAAATATGTTTTAAAAAAAATCTTTTGAAATACTGTATTTTCAGAGCTGCAGCTACCTCTTTCCCCATCTCGCAATGCCATAACGAAGAGAAAGACAAGAGCTACTGTATTGTATTTTTGTACTGTATTATGCATTAAAAAATAAAATCTATTTTTTAAACCCCTCTTGCAGACCTGAAATTCTTATGAACAGTTCAACAAACAAAGCATTGCACTTCACATTAGTTTGGAAAAATATATATATAAAAACAAAAAATGCTTTTTAAAAATGATTATATTTTTATTGTTTAATCAATCATTTCTGTTAATAATGCAATAAAATGCTGTAGAAAAATACTATTTTCCTGCATTAAGGATTATCCAACATGTCTTCTGCCCAGCTCATGATAATCACGCAACAGTACATTTACGTGAATGGCTCTGTTGGAGGGCTCTGTTGTTGTGTTGTTGATAAGCTTTGAACTTCAAGTTGACTTGTTTTGTTACAGTACAATAGCAGTTTTAGAAGGGCTTTCTTAGCTAGGCCTGTATCTCACACAACATGTTAATCGTATTACTAGTGGGGGGAGTGTTGTATTGAAGAAAAGGCAAGTTAGAAGGGCTTAGCTTATCGCACTTGTGCATGCGTGGCATGGTTTGTCAGAGGTGTTGATAAGAGGTTGAAATCCTTGAGCCGTGTGTGCGGGGGGGGGGGGGAGAGGGGGTGCGAGCTGTGCTAGCTGTATGAAGTTCCAAGCTGTAGTTCAAAGACATATTCTCAACAGGTCATCATAATGTTTTGATCCCCACATCCCCAAATAAAAATCACTATACTACAGTATGCCACCCACCTCAGAAAGAACGTACATGACTAGTGTGGAATTAAAAAGCAACAGTACTGTTTGATTCTCCTAATATCCATAATTGCTACAGTATGCAAGCCCATGGTGATAACCCCAAAAAATATAGTCGACTGTCACTACTGAATAAGTACAGTACTTACTGTATTGTCCTCCATAACTCTACCAACGTCTTGTAGTGAACTGTACAGTACTAGTATGCCTGTGTTCAATATTTTATTAATCTTTACAGTACCTTTTGACTGTACAGTATAACATTTTTGCCATTCTTACAATCAGTCACTAGCTTTTTAAGTCAAATCTACAGTAATATACTGTACTGTCTTCTGTACTTTAGGAGGTGGTGTCATAGTGTAATCATTTCAAAAGATTCTGTTTTCTTTGAACTAATAATCCTGCAGTTTAAGGGGCTATTTATTTAATATATTCATACTGTACAGTATACTGTAGAGCCCAAAGTGTACTCACAGTACAATAAGTGCAGCAGCAACATCAGACAATAAGAAATCTGTGCGCTATTGGGATGCTTAATTTGCCTACTGTAACAAATTGTTCTGTTTTTCTTTACACATTAGGGCGAACACTCTTCTGGTGGACCAAATAAGTGACGCGAATGATGAGACGTGTGCCACAAGGGTAAAGAATGCACTAGAGGCTACTCTCAAAATAAAAACATCAGAGACCAGTATCAGGTTGATGAGATGGAAATTGGGATGGAAATATGGGAGTTTTAAGTAAGTACAGTATAGTATACAGTACGTCACCCATGCCCTCTTTTTTTATGTTAGGCTCCCTCCTAATACAGTATCATACTGTACTGTATGTCCAGCATTTAGTGGCTTTAACATTTTTCCTTGTCAATGCAGAGCATATCCTATGATAAGGGAAGCCAACAAAATAAAAAGTGTGGACCAGGCACGGGCATGGATTGAAAGTGCGAGACTTTCAATGATGTCATCTTTACAGATGAGACAACTGTAGCACTTGAGAGGTTTGCCCGTTTTGGATTCTTCAAAAAAGGACGCCTATCCTAAAATAAAATAATGCACAAATACACAAGCTGTGGCCTTATAGCACTGGACAGCTGTACTGTATTCAGTATTTTGTGCCCTAATGTTACATTTTTTTTCTTGTTTCTTCCAGGAATCATGAATAAAGCGTTCTTCCAAGATCACATAATTACACATGTTGTTGAATACATAAAGAATGATTTCCCATATGGTCACCGGTTCTTCCAGGACAATGATCCGAAACACACAGCATCGACGGCTCACATTCTTGCCAGCGGTATCAACTGGGTTAAGACACTAGCGGAGTAAGTTGGGTAACCTTTTCGTATTGTGTTACATAGTTTACTGTATATCTCCTTACGTAATTCACCTTTTTTCTCCCCTCCTACTGTATTACAGATCACCAGATTTAATCCCATCGAAATGGTATGGCATGAGTTGAAGGATTATATCAGAAAAGTGTGGAAACCGTCCAAAAAATAAGAATTGGAAAAGGGGATACTGAATTTCTGGAACAATATACTCACCGTAGCCAGATGTAATAAATATATTGATCATATTGCGACTGTGTTGCCTATTGTTATACAACGTAATGGCCAGGCCTCGGGAAAGTAATAAGGCACAGGTAAGTATGATACAGGTAAGTATGTCCCAAAAAATAACCATGTCTGCATTTATTGTTTCTTTTCATTTTCATAACTGCCGCAAGCAAGGAAGGGGTGGGGATGTGTAATATAATAGTACGGTGTTCATGTACAAAACAGCTTGTATTTTACACAAACCCCCCCACCTCTCCCACCTCTCTCAGTAGTTACTGTATAGAAATTTGTTTTTGCAAAAAAAAAAAGTTTAAAAAAAAATCTTTTGAAATAAATATTATATTGTTATTGTTTTAACCATTTATTTCTGTTAATCAGGCACAGGTAAGTATGATACAGGCACTTTACTGCACTGTAAGTACTGTATGGCACTCAAACTAACTATGTCTGCATTTATTGTTTCTTTTCATTTTCAGAACTGCCGCAAGCAAGGAAGGGGGGGTAGGGGGGGGGGAATGTGTAAGATAATAGTTACTGTATAGAAATTCAAGTTTGCCAAAAAAAAAATATGTTTTAAAAAAAATCTTTTGAAATACTGTATTTTCAGAGCTGCAGCTACCTCTTTCCCCATCTCGCAATGCCATAACGAAGAGAAAGACAAGAGCTACTGTATTGTATTTTTGTACTGTATTATGCATTAAAAAATAAAATCTATTTTTTAAACCCCTCTTGCAGACCTGAAATTCTTATGAACAGTTCAACAAACAAAGCATTGCACTTCACATTAGTTTGGAAAAATATATATATAAAAACAAAAAATGCTTTTTAAAAATGATTATATTTTTATTGTTTAATCAATCATTTCTGTTAATAATGCAATAAAATGCTGTAGAAAAATACTATTTTCCTGCATTAAGGATTATCCAACATGTCTTCTGCCCAGCTCATGATAATCACGCAACAGTACATTTACGTGAATGGCTCTGTTGGAGGGCTCTGTTGTTGTGTTGTTGATAAGCTTTGAACTTCAAGTTGACTTGTTTTGTTACAGTACAATAGCAGTTTTAGAAGGGCTTTCTTAGCTAGGCCTGTATCTCACACAACATGTTAATCGTATTACTAGTGGGGGGAGTGTTGTGTTGAAGAAAAGGCAAGTTAGAAGGGCTTAGCTTATCGCACTTGTGCATGCGTGGCATGGTTTGTCAGAGGTGTTGATAAGAGGTTGAAATCCTTGAGCCGTGTGTGCGGGGGGGGGGGGGAGAGGGGGTGCGAGCTGTGCTAGCTGTATGAAGTTCCAAGCTGTAGTTCAAAGACATATTCTCAACAGGTCATCATAATGTTTTGATCCCCACATCCCCAAATAAAAATCACTATACTACAGTATGCCACCCACCTCAGAAAGAACGTACATGACTAGTGTGGAATTAAAAAGCAACAGTACTGTTTGATTCTCCTAATATCCATAATTGCTACAGTATGCAAGCCCATGGTGATAACCCCAAAAAATATATAGTATACTGTACTGCATTTGTAAAACGTGAATCTCAGAATATACATACTTGCTATGCAAGCCATGGCGATAACCAAAAAATTGTTTTTGCAGATTTGCGAACATATTACTGTAATACAGCACATGTTTTTTTCTTTAATAAAGTCTATTATTGCTTATAAATATTTTTTTGTTTAATCAATTATTTCTGGTTTTTATTTTCAGTACTGTACAGTACAGCAATACAGAATCAAATGCAACCTTAACGAAGGAAAAGACAAGCCTGTACACAAATTATTGTATTTTTGTATTTTTGCATTTTTGTATGATTCATTACCCAATAAAATTCTAAAGAACAATTATTAATGATTTGATTCAACTACTAAAGTGTGTGTGTGTGGGGTGGGGGCAGCTTTGAAGGCCGTATGTAATCTTATAAACAGCTCTGTGGGGGGAGGGGTGTTGTGTTGTTGATAAGCGGTAAACTCCAAGATGACTTGGCACAGCACAATAGAAGAAGCTTTGAAGGGCTTAAACAGATTGCATTGTAATGTTTTTTTTCCGTATTACAATAAGAAGAAAACAGTTAAGTAAAAGTTGTGCGCTAAATTTTTTTTTTCATGGTAGGTGTGCTATGGGTTGTGGGGGGGGGGAGGGGGGGCTGCTCCTTTCATTTGTCCTGGGCCCCATGATTTCTGTTGGCGCCCTGGGCGCCGTACAGTACGTTAACGGTGCTATAAACACCAAAAACAGACTCCGGCAGAGCCGCCTCACTCCCAAGTCGGGACCAATCTGTGCCGCGGCCGGGCCCGCCATTGAGCTGCGGAGGTGCCGGTGCCAACAAGTCCACTCTTCATTGGAGCTGAGCGCTACCAATGAGAGAGCCGCCGCCGTCCCTTTATGACCAAGTCCCTGAGTCGGACCAATCATGGTCCGACTCTGACCTCCACACTCATCACGCGGCCTCCCGCCCATCATGCTCCTGCCTCCTCTGACTCGTCATCAATTTGCGCAGGCTCACAGTTCAGAGAGTCTGCTGAAGAGTGAAGACGCAGGCAGCAGGCAGCAGCACTCTCTCTGCGCAATAGGCCCCGCCGGCCCAGGCACTCTGCAGAGTAGACTGCAATTAGTCCTGAAATCTGAATCCAATAATCCACAGACGACAGTAGTTTTGCTGCCTCAGGGGGCAGGAGGTAGCATTTGGAATAGGCAACAATTTGAAAATTAGGGTACAAAGACAACACGACATTTCGCTGTGTGCCAGTGCCACCACATGCATCATGGTGGCTATTTATTAACCTGAGCTGAATAGAGTGTGAGAAAGATTCTGAGAAAATGGAGAAATATTATGAAAAAAGCAAGACAGGGAGAGTGAGAGAGCAGCGAGAGAGAGTAAAAGTAAAATAGATACAGCAAAAGAGAGAAAAATGAGCATGATGCTACTATGGATGGAAAAAGAAAGATGGGGAGAGAGAGGGAGCACATGATAGAAAAAACCCTGTGCTGTGTCTTGTGTGTTGTTGAAAAAACAAGGAGAAGCAGACAGTGAAAAACGAGGGAAAGCAAGCAAGCACTCAGAAAAACGGGGGAGCGTAAGATGTGGTATTATATCTGGTGAATGATGTGGATATCATCCAATGCTAAGGCAAGTGCTGTGGGGTTATAACTCGTGCTGTGTGGCAAGTGTTTTGGGTGCAATCTGCTGCTGTGGGTGCAATCTAGTGCTGTGTCAAGTGAAATCTGGCACTACAGTATATATATTGTGTGTGTGTGCAGTCATACTAATAAGTGCCCCCACATAGCTTGTTGGCCGCAGCAGACCAGAATGGACCCAATGATGAAGCATGCCACCAAGGGGAAATCCTATTGGGTGAGGGTTATATAAAGAAAACATTCTGTTTTCCTTGCTTTTTTGAAAAAGAGCTGGTTTTGCAGTTCTGACGGGTCTTTTTTTTAATTAGAAGTATATATACCCACCCACACTGTGTGCCACACACATACACTTTTCCTTTTTCACGTTTCTATTACTGCATACAGGGCTGTATTCAATAAATAGTGCATTGTAGTTGAGTTATTTAAAGTTCACAAATCTCATCTTACCAATTTAACTATGCATTATGCAAGGAAAGCTTGGATCTCCTAGCAGGAGAACTTTGAAGGGATTTTTCAACTCCCTGCAGCTCATCTACAACCCACAGTTTATTCAATACCGCCAGCCCGGTGATGAGCAGAGTATTTAATGATCCCCATTTCTTTTTCTTGTGCCCCACCTGTCACACATTATGTCGGAGGATCCTGCGCAGAGAAGCATCCTTAAAAAGTAGTACCGCTGGAATTTCTGCACTTAAGCACTAGAGTGACATGGCAAGTTCTCCAGGCACCCACCAGATCCTGCAACCCTGAGTAGCTGCTCTTTTTTGATGTCATAACTACACTTTCACAATTGCTTTATTAACCTTCAAGCTTTCTCAAATTTGCTTGAAAATGCACACTCTTTTTTTCAAAATTTTCTCGGGAGGGAGAACCCCCCTTATGCTGGTCGGGCTCGCTCGCCACAGTGCACTCACCACCACTTTTACGCCGGGCACTGGCCATTAAAATTATGCCCCCCCCAAAAAAAATTTATGCGGACGCCCATGATGGTTACAAATACATAGTTCCACTGAGTGAACAGGGTTATACATTATATACAAGATATTGCATGCACAGCTAAAGATAATACATGTTATAGACCAGGTTAAAATGTGACAGCTTTAGTTTTGAAAGAATTTAAACTAGTGGCTGCTGTGAGAGTCTCTGGTAGGTTGTTCCAGTTTTGGGGTGCACGGTATGAGAAGGAGGAGCGGCCAGATACTTTGTTGAGCCTTGGGACCATGAACAGTCTTTTGGAGTCAGATCTCAGATGATGCTATGCATGTCGTAGGGGTGAGGAGCTTGTTCAGATAGGTGGGTAGCTTGCCCAGAAAATATTTGAAGGCAAGACAGGAAAGATGAACTTTGCGCCTTGACTCAAGTGATGACCAATCTAGTTATTTGAGGATTTTGCAGTGATGTGTGTTGTAGCATTGGAGGACAAAGTGACATATTGAATTGTAGAGGTGTTGAACTTTAATCTTATTTTATTGAACTTTGATGCATTACAGATTTATATTTCTCATAGAGATAAAGCATGATTTAAGTTCAACAGCCACACAAAATAGTGCACCACATTTGCAGCCTCGCCGTGCACCTCGCCGCACTGAGCCTGCACGGATCTCTTTTGTGATTATATGGGATTATTATTTGAGTTGCTGTAGTTCAGTGCGTGTCCAGTAGGTGGTGGACTGAATATATTTGCCTATGTTATTCTGAATGTTGCAGTCTGAAGAAGGTATCTGAAGAGAAGATAAAATATACACATCTTTGTCTAATCACCTTGTATATCTCTATTGTGGCAGTTTCACTGGCTTGCAGTTATGCCTATATGATATATTGCGACATTCAATTCGGACCAGATAAGAGTGCAACGCTATCTGAGATCTATGAGTATATCATTAAGATATGCTACAAAAAAAATACCAAACCAAGAAGGTTGGCAGAATTCTATTTGCCACAACTTAAGCATGAGTGATTGCTTTATTAGAACACCTCTGTGTCCCAGGATTGGTATGTTCAATGATGGCAACTTTCGAAGGAGAAAGAGATTAGTCGAGACCAAGAGATTGAATAATGGACCTTCGTGAACCAATCCCTCCAATCTGCCTCCACCTGAGTACCTGCTCCAACCTTAGTGCCTACCCCAATACAATTACCAGTACGGACCAACCAACTTCGAAAACGAGATGAACCTACATCCCAGCTACATGATCGACTCGAACATCTACATAAAGCTCACCTCTTGCATCAACAATGAGTCACTGACATCCAATTTTCAAGGTGTCTAATCAAGGAAAATATAAATTTACACAAGTTTACATAGAGAACTGTCTTTCCCAAATTACCCGCATATGCGTTCGATAGACCACGCACGTGCCTACATTAAAAGACCTGCATATGTTTTCCATAGACCACTCACGTACATACTGTACTTAATCACTTATTATTTCTTGTTTATTAGTAGGGTACAGTAAATCTCAAAATTATTTTACATAATTCAAACCAACAAATCAACAGCCAGAAGAAGATATTGATTGAAGTCTAAAAACTATTATAATTTTAAACCGTTTAAATACTGTTGAGATTTTTTTATATATATATTGTAATAATAATAGACAGACACATACTGTCACAGGAGACCCATATTTTCAACACCAAAAAAAACCTTCCAGGATCACTATCACCAAGCACAGGACAAAATAATTGAATAAACAGGGTTTACTCTGGTAGGACCAGCAAATACACAAAACACACAGAAATAACATACTCTCACTAAACTGGGGACCTGGGAGAAGTCTCTAGGCTTACCCTGTCTGCTTCTTCTCCAGGTATCACAGAGTGCTGGACACACAGCAGCCACTTTGTTAATTCCTTCAGTTGAATCGCCATCAAAGTTCACAATAAGTCAAACTCCAAAGATGTTCTCCATCAAACTCCCAAGATGTTCTCCATCAAGCTCCCAAGATGTTCTTGTGCTCTGATCAGCAGCACTCCTTACATAGCCCTCGGTGGCTATCTTTACTTTGGAGAATTTGCCGCCGACCAACCAGAGTACGGATTGAGATAGTGCAGCCAATCCCCAGTCGGAGGTTCGCCCAACTGCCTTGGTCAGAGGAGGGGGTATGCTAAGGCACTCAAGACCTTCCACTGGGTAGGAGCCACAATCTGCAGGGAACAACGGCTCTCCTTCCTGAGAGCTCATCCCCAGACCTGATTGTCCACTCTTCTCCAATCCCCAAATGTTGTGAGACCTTTTCTCAACCCTGCATTCCTAAGCAAGTGCTTAGACTTCGTTAATTGCGCAGTCTGCTTGCAGAGAAATTATTACATATAATCCACATGTATAGGGCTGACACTCAAATCACATTACAGTGATTAAACACAGATCACAAATCACTTCACATTGTATTGCTGGCACACTTAGATTGGCGGATTGGATTAACAGGGAATAAAGTGCTTTACATACAATATTTACATGACATAAAACATTTTATGTCATACATTGGTTATATTCCCTGTTTCTTCCCCAGACATAAAATAGATTTGACCGAAATCAGCCTTGCATGAGCGGCTAAGTTACACGGTTTTTAGGGGTAGCTAGCTGGGCTTCAACATTATTTTGTGAGCCAGCTACCCCTACCGTCACACATACATAGTATAGACATAACCCCTGTAGCCTTTATTTCTGCAAGTTCTGTAAAGTATAGTGACTAGGTATAAAATGTTTTTAAAATTGTAATCATAGTGGGCACATAGAGATATACTGTATACATTATTAGAGAGATCTACATTATTGACACACTTTTTTTAAATAGGTGAGTTTCACTGAATGAAGATGTGGCTGCCGAAAAATCATTGCAAATGCAATGCAAAGTGACACCTAGTAATACAGGGTTTCTACTTTTTAAATATTTTATATTTTAATCGTAATGGGCACATAGAGAGATATACTGTATACATTATTATACATTTATACTACGGTGTGGGTGTTTGACAGAAATTAATACACTGTAACCGCAAAACATTGCAAATGCAAAATGACTAGTTTCTTCTGTAATATATATACTGTAGGTACAGTATTCACAAAAATGAAGGAAAGGAGGAGCACACAGGAGACTTGATTCGAGTTTTGAAAAACTTCAATAAGGTGTTCACAGCATCAGAGCTTTAGTACAGATAACGTTTCAGTACTAATGTGTCCCTTCCTCAGACCCAACACCCTGACACATTAGTCCTGAAACGTACTTAAGTCACATTTAATTTATGGAAAATGTACTTAAGTCACTGTAGCATGGCTGCTTGCCATATGGCTGTGTAACATCAAAAGCATCACATCATAAGTGTACATCAAAAGTGTCTACAAGAGTTAATTTTGGAGTTGAAATTGGAGGAAGATCTGGACTCTGCATTACAACTTTTCCACTGTGAGACATTAACTTTTAACATCTCTGATTTATTTGTACACTTTTATCCTCCAGTACATTGGAACTCTCTCCTCCTGCATCTCACTATGACCTCTCTATTTCTTTTTCTGTTTACTGTTTCCTCACTCCTTTGTGAGCATTTATGTTCTCTACAACATCCCCACTCCCCACGCACCATTATTTATACACCTCTCTCCCAACAACTTCTTTACCCCTCAATAAAAAACACCCACACAAATCCTATATTCACACCCTCTATCTACTCCTTTCTGCGGCTGGGAATCTCCCCTAAGCCTGAAGCCAGACATATACACCTGATCTCACTCATGCGTCCCTGCCACCTCTTCCCCTGTAAATGGTGTTAACCGTTTCATTTAACACTGACCTTGCTTAAATTTTACCCCACAAATCAAGCATCCCAATAGTCTGCACTCATGGCTATTGTCCCCACTCAGTCACTCCTACCACCCATTGTGACCAAGCACTGCCATCTACAGCACGTATTCCCTCCCCTGCTGTCTCTGTAAGTTTCCCATTAAACCTCTTAGATTGTAAGCTCTTCAGGCAGGGATTTCCTTTCCTATTGTCTGATTTTTATGCACTTATTGTATAATTATAATTCCCTGTACTGTATTCTTTGTGAAGCGCTGAGTACACTTTTGGCGCTATATAAATAAAGACAGACAATACAATACAAAAAGGTGACTGTTTACGAAACTTGAATACTGTACATTATAATAAATCTTAGAATCTGCACTTAGTGCTTAGCGATTCCCACCAATTTGAGAAGAGCCATTATAAGCGAACTGAAGAAGCAGTTTAAAATGAGAAATGCCCAATTCAAGACTATCAGACAGCATTAATGCAATTTTTCAGATTACTCTGGGCTGGAGTGTTCCAAGCAAAGAAGATGACTTTTTGAACTAAATAAATAAAGTTTTGCATAAAATGTTTTTAATCTAATAAATGCAGTCTTACAGAAAATATTTTTAATTCAGTACTTTATATTGTCTCCATTGTGAATTGTACATTCCTTTTTGGACCCCGGGCACCCAGAAGGCATTAATAGTTCCCAGGTGTCTTTTTGAGAAGGATGCAAAATACAGGTTTCTCTATCATTAGTGCAGGATTCTGGGAGCAGGTTTCTGTAAAATGTTTTAATTATTGCTGTTGAGGTGACTTAAGCTAGTTATATTTATCATTGGTGGCACCCTGGTTGAACTATTGTGAGCAGCTATTCCATGATGCATGTCTTCATGATATATGTAGGGAAGTGGCAAAGAGTTGGGTTGATATATAGATACATATGTATATACAGTACATATAAATATGTGTTATGCACACTGCATATGTGTATGTATATATATGAAAAAATCATCTCAGTTGGCACACTGTAAATATAGAAAAAATGCTGATGCTTGCCCCATATGCACATGTAAAAATAGAATTTACCAGATTGGAGTCCGGAAAAAACGAGACAGCACACAGTCTTAGTGATTCCAATGCAGATGTAATCAAATTAACATGGCACCACCTCCAACGTTTCGGTACACTCAACGTGACCTTCCTCAGGGACGTGCAATAAGTGAATGCTAATCCACCACCTTATATACCCAAACAAATCAAAATTAAATCAAACTCACCCGTGTAGGCGCAACATTGCCCGCGAAACCGCGCCGCTGTGACACGCATACATCCGCTGGAACGCATCACCATCTTGGATTTACACAAACCTCCCTTTAAACTACGGTGGCCTCAATGGTCTGACCAGGCATAATCGCACATGCGCGGACTCATCCTATCTCTCTGTGTCGTGACCCGCAACACGCTGCTGAAACGCATCACCATATTGCCTCTCAGCCTAATGCATAGTTAGCCCAACTACGGTGCACACTGCATATGTGTATGTATATATATATATATATATATATATATATATATATATATATATATATATATATATATATGTGTATGTGTATATATATGTGTATGTGTATATATATATAGATAGATATATATATATATCTATCTATCTATATATATATATATACATATGTATGTGTGTATGTATGTGTGTATGTGTATGTATGTATGTGTGTGTGTGTGTGTGTATGTATATACAGTGGCGACACTGTTTATTCTAACACGACCGTAACCGCGGTGTGGGGAAAGTCGCGACTAGCCGACGGCTCGTTTGGGGATTTCCCTGGCGCGTGCGGCGCGTCACTCTGGCGCCGGTCACACGGTCAAGGGTTCCCCGGCATCCCGAAGCCTGCAGAGGCAGCAGGGGTAAGGAGGAAGCTGCGCAAAGCTGCACGCAGCCAGGGGGAGCAGCCAGGGGTTCGGGGAAGGGAGCATTTTTATTAAACGCGCGGGAAGGGGAAGATGCGGCTCGCTCGCGGCTCCGTTTTGGCGCCAGCTGAAAAAAGCCCCGTTCATAACGGGCACATAACGGGCAAATGTGCGAATAAACTGTGTCGTGCAGTATGTGTGTGTGTGTGTGTGTGTGTGTGTGTGTGTGTGTGTATGTATGTATGTATGTATATATATATATATATATATATATATATGTATATATATATATATATATATATATATATGTATATGCAGTGTTCGACAAACCTATACACTTGCTCGCCCTGGGCAAGTGGATTTAACATTGTGGCGAGCTCCTATTGGCCCAAGCAGCATACGTTTGGTACTAGGTGGCGATTTTTTTGTGTGGCGAGTAGATGTTTTGGTGATTTGTCAACCACTGTGTATATGTGTATATATATAAGAAACAGAAGAGAGAGCGCACGCCCCATAGCATAATACTGTTTATTTAATAGTAAAAAGGGAAGGGAAGGGGGGGGGAAGAGTAACAGTCACAGGAGTAAAATCAATTTAAAACATTGCATGAATAATTCACCACCATCCGGTTCTGTACTGCAAATGTCCAAAGTTCTTTACTCCCTCAGGGCTGTATGGGGATGATGCAGGAGGACCGTGGTGTAGTTCGCCGAGAGAATTCAGTCCTTGTATGCCGTAAAAACGCCTCCTTCACTTTCAAATGGCTGCTGGATCAATCGTGCGCTCCAAAGCTGCCTCATGCGCATGCGCAACGTCGTAATGACGTAATTGCGCAAATAGGATTCCCTGACGCGTTTCGTCACCAGAGGGCGAATTTTTCAAAGGGCTGATACTGCATGGACAAAGTTCCTGGTATTTAAAGCCAATTGGTTGCTAAGCAACCCGTGTAAAGTAAAAACAAGTGGATTAACCTATTACTCATAAACTGAGACAATAGGCCCCATAGGAGGTATGGTAATATAGTAATTACTGGCTAAACAATACTAATTAATAGTATAAGAAGCAAAACAGGAAAAAATGAGAAATAACAACTAGCATAAGACCACAGAAGACTGGACACAAAGGACTGGTTGGACTTTTTTCCTTTATGCTTTTTTGCACCTTTTACATATTTCATGTATATGTTGTGAAGTTTTTGTGTGATACACCTTTATTTAATCACTTATTTGTTATTTATGAGGAATTACACTTTACACTTTTACACCTAAATTCACAATATTTTATTAACACTTTAGTCACTATTTGAGTTTATTATAATAATGCTGTGGCGCTACAATTCTTTGTTTTTTATATATATATATATATATATATACACACACACACACACACACACAGTGCAGTACATATATTAAACTACCTCATTTAACTCCTATGGAGAAGAGAAACACCTCCCACCCCTGACCCGATGCCCCCACTCTGGGTTTGGATGGGGGAATCCTCTGACCTCTACTCATTTCACCTTTGAAGACAAGCAGAACCAACGGGGAGCAAAGTACCTTGATATCTAAATGAATATTATAAATCAATGCCAAACAGGCAAATTTCAATATTTATACATACAGGGCAATGTCATTTTAACAGATATGAAGATGTGTTTAGATAAAGTAATCGAGAAATTGTATGTCACATTCTTCCGCAATATTTTAAAGCACTGCAAAATATTTACATTAATAAATCAATAAATAATAAACTAACATGAATTATAGATGCAGATCACCTTATCTTCAAAACTGAGAGCATGGGAGTTAAAATGACAGGAGTAATTTATCTGTGTGGAACAATTTCTGGGTCAAAGTCTAAAATAATTTTATCTCATATAAACTGATTATACTGTGAGTAAGATAAAAGATTTAAAAGGTTAATCTGGAAAGGAGAAATCGCTAATGGCTTCTTAGGGAAAGGTCATATCCTTATTTCTAAAATTCATTTTTACATAAAGACAAATATGCCATGCACATTTTCACTAATTTAGTTACAGGTTAAAGCAATTTATTATTAGATGGACACATACAATCACACACACCTCTCTGCCCACACACTAAGGGGCAGATCTACAGAGCTCTGTCAGGGAAAATAATGTGATGTTACCTATGTAACGGATGTTAGTTTCCCTGAGTTTAATGGGTATCCACAAAACTATTTCTATGTACAGTGGCGGCTGACCTGAGTCTAAATCGACTAGATCCGCGGCTCTCAGATAATCCCGGTTAGGGGCGTTTTTTTTATTTTTTTGCCCGGAGTGAATTGCGTTATTTTAGCGCTCGTGATATTAGCATTTTATTCTCGCTGTCTGCAATACTGTAATGCCGTGTAAAAACTAAGGGGGGCGCTTGCGAGCTGTTGTCTTGGAAGTCTAATACCTTCGCAGTTCAACCTACGTCAGTACACAGTCTGTGTGTGTGCGCGCGCAGTATTTGTAAATTTGCATATTTAAAGTATACATGCATTTGCAGTGCTGTACTGTACAGTATGTCTCATTTAAAAATTGTTGACACGCATAGGCGTGTACAGTACTGTAACAGTGTCACATTTTGGCATATACAGCGCTCTCCCCTCGCTCAGGATAATTAACTGCACTGCAGGGTATTTCAACTTCTTATCTTCTCTACAATGCAGTACATCTCTCCCACACCATTCCTTTGAACCATTCTTGCTTGACAGCAGGTGATTACTACGCATGCGCATTACTACGCATACGCATGTAACTTCGCCCACCACTGCTTGCTTGCTTGAGTGAGTGACCAAAAAAAATAAAACAAAACACATTTTTATTCTAATTTTTTTTATTTTTATTTTCTCCACAAGCCTGCAAAAACCATCTTGATACTGTATTACGATATTCAATCTGTGCTGTAGCTTTTGACTGCGACCCTGTGCGTTTGACTGCACATGGTTGATTTGTGTGCTTTTTACTGAAATGTACGTACTAAAATTATAGTACAGTATGTCATTATCTTTGAACTTCAAGCAGCTGTACCCTGTAGTCCCCCCCCCCACGAACACACACAAGGCTAGCTCAAGGATTTGAAATTCCACGGAGTCATTAATTTTCTGAATCTTGACATTGTGTTCTTAATCCGTCCATAGCCGAGCTACAAAGCCTCACTGCGCCTGCGTGTAATCCTCTTTGAGATGGGAGCTAGCTGCTTACTGCGCATGACTCACCCAACCCCCAACCCTTTGAGGCTTTGTTTACGGTAACGCTTTAAAAAATCCCTTCTCGAATTTGATTTGCACAGAACATCACCTCTCTATGCGCCTTTGTGTAATCCTCTTTTGGAGGGAGTTGATTACTGCTCATGCACCTGTAACTTCACCCACCACTGCTTGCTTGAGTGCCCAAAAAAAATAAAAAATTTAATTATAATTTTTAACTGTTATTTTATCCACAAGCCTGCAAAAACAATCTTGATATTACGATATTCAATCTTTGCTGTAGCTTTTGACTGCGACCCTGTGCGTTTGACTGCACATGGTTGTGTGCTTTTTATGTACTGTATTTGGGGGTGTAGGGATCAAATTATTATGTTCAACTGCCTTTTGAAATTACTGTACTCTACTCTATGTAATTTCTTTGAACTGCTGCACAACTAATCCTTCATCCCTCTCCCATGCACAGACAAACTCTTATCGACAGACACCTCCACAGAGTCATTAATTTTCTGAATGTAATCTGCTTTGAGATGGGAGCTAGCTGCTTACTGCGCATGACTCACTCAACTCCCCCCCCCCTCCACAGAGTCATTAATTTTCTGAAGCTAGTCATTGTGTTTTTAATCCGTCCCTAGATGAGCGTCAATCACCTCACTGTTCCTGAATGTACTGTAATCCTCTTTAAGATGGGAGCTAACACATGACTAGCCCAACCCCCCCAACGCTTTGAGGCTTTGTTTACGGTAATGCATTGGAAAATCCCTTCTCGAATTTGAAATGTAAATCTGATTTGCACAGCATTATGAGAATTGTTGTTTTGTCATTCATTCTTATTCATTGGTGTACTGTGGGTGTGGGGGGGGGGTTGTCAATGATTATGATTAGCAGGAATGTAAATTAATATTTATTTTATCAGGAACCAAAAAATACAAATATAAAAATAATCATGAATAATACATAATGCAGTCTTTATTAAGTTCTTCTGGCAGATTGAAATTGGATAAACATGTAGAAAACATTTGTAAAACATGGATAAATATGAATAATGCACATTTATAAGAATATTATTTAATAATATATAATGTATAATATATATATATATAGTAATATAATTTTTTCCGTTGTTATCTTGTTCCTCATTCTATGTACAGTACAGTAGTTCATTGAGAGAGGAGAGGTTTTATGTACATCATTACTGCTGTTTATGTACTGTACAAACAGATTAGACTGCACACAACACCCCACCTCCCCCCTGGCCATCCTTTTTTCCTGAAACGACAAGAAAACAAAAAATTAGTGCAGTTATGTGCGTACTGTATTATGGCATTGTGTGATGTGTGGTACTACTGTAGATGGCAGGTGCTGCTTTCTCTGGAAAGAAAAAAATTGAGCAGTTAGTAGGCATTTAGTACTGACAAACTAGTCTATACTGGAACTACTGTATACTCTGACTACTGTTAAATACTACAGTATGTAACCAGATGGCTGGTGCTGCTCTCTCTGGAAAGAAAAAAATTGAGCAGTTACTGTACTCTACTGTAGGTGCATACTATATTATGGCATTATGGCATTGTGTATGCAGTTAGTACTGTCAAACTAGTCTATACTGGAACTACTGTATATATGTACTGTATGTACTGTGCCATACTTACCTGTATCATACTGTACTTACAATACTACAGTACAGTACTACTTTCCTGATGCTTGCCCATTACGCGCGATCACAATGGGCAACACAGTCGCAATATGGTCTATATATTTATTGCAGCGTTCCATGGTGAGTATATCGTTCCAAAAACTCATTATGCCTTTCGCCAACTCGTCCTTTTTGGAGGGTTTCACCACTTTCCGGATATGGTCCTTCAGCTGATGCCAGACCATTTCGATCGGATTGAAGTCTGGCGATCTGTCATTGGAAAAATAGGACAATTAGTTTAAGAGATAAAGTACATAGTAAAAACTGTGGGGAAAAAATGAGACACGGTTATAGCACTTACTCAGCTGGCGTCTTCACCCAGTTGATACCGCGCTCAAGGATATGAGCACGGTGTGCTTCGGATCGTTGTCCTGGTAGAAACGGTGACCATCCTGGAACTTGCGTGTGATGTATTCCACTATCTCAGGCACAATTTTGTCTTGGAAGAAAGCTTTATTCATGATTCTAATAACAAGAAAAGAAAAGTGCTCAAAAAACTGCACAACAGTACAGTGCATACAGTAAGGCTACACTAGAACAATACAGTGCATAAGGCTACATTATATTTTAACTTCAAAGATGACAATGCATCCTGGTACACACCTAGAGATGGCACCCCACACATGCAGCTTTACGGGGTGTTTTGGCCGCGGCTTCATAGATATGCGACCTTTTTTGTGGAATGCAAAGGTTGCAAATCTCTCCAGCGACACAGTAGACTCGTCAGTGAAGATGCAATCCTGGAAAGTTTCCCCACTGTCGATCCATGCCTGGGCCTGGACCACTCTTTCTATTTTGTTTACGTCCCTTATCATGGGGTACGCTCTGTAATGACAAGGAATACATAATTTTAGCGGTACAGTACAGTTTCCCAAAAAACACTTTTACCTCCTGTACTGTCCAGTACTAACCTCACACGTCTATATTTCCATCCAATGCTGCGTCTCATCTTCTTTATGCTGGTCTCGGATACAGTGAGATTATGATTTTCCTGCAGAGTGTATTTTACCCTTAATGTACTCCTCTCATCATTCTCCTCACTTATTTTGTCCACGAGAAGCGTTGTCTCCCTCCCGGAAACCCACAGGCCATCTTCTCCAGTTCTATCCGACGCCGCTGCCGCTGGTGCCTCTGAAATCCACGGGTCACTTTCTCCTTTGCGCTTAGACGACTCTGCTTCTCGGCCGGAAATCCAGAGGTCACTTTCTCCATCCCTCTTCGACGACGCTGCCGCTTCTCCTCTAACGGATATCCACAGGTCACCTCCTCCACCCTTCTTCGACGACGCTGCCGCTTCTCTCCATGGAACCCCCATCTCATCCTCCGTAGCACCCATCCACTCAGATGTCCACACGCCATGCACAAGAAGCAGCTCGTTAGACCGGATGCTGAATGGGAAAAGTGTGGATATCCCTGTGGACTCTATTATGCTGACAAAGATAGATCTGCTTCTGGAGACCATGCTAAATATGGAGCAACGGATGCTACATATGGATCAATGGATGGATTGACGGATGCAGAAGATAGAGGCTTACATAGCGGGTATACATCATTTGCTCGGTGTTCATGCCCCTGTTTCCCCAATGCCGGAGCAGGAGGGTGGCATGGATGTGATGAATGGGAGCATTGACCCCCTTCCATCACCAAGCGCACCCCCTCAACCAGAAGATGTAGTGTACATGTATGCCGTTGAGGAGGACATGACAACCCCGTCAAGACCACGCCAGGAGACAACACAGCGACCAAGACAGGAGGAAAGCTTCCTCGCAGACAACCTACCCTCGCCCTCGCCTCAAGCACACCCACTCCCAGAAGACCTACATTCGCTCGCATCGATACGGTGCCCAACATTACTCTGTGCGATCTGCCACCGGCGCTCAGGGAGAAGTATAGGGTGATGAGTGCTGGTGCACCCCACAAGTATGCCTTGTAAATTTTTAAGCACCATGTGCCCTACTCGTTGTACTGCGACTGGGCCTTCAGAGTGAACTACGAAGGAAATCGCCTAAAAAAGGCGCTTCCAGACAATTTAAGAAAGACCATTCTGGAGGAATTGCGACGCTTTTATTCAATTCCAGATCCTGTAATGAAAGGCGTTCAAGACTGCATTAATGGCGTTTTGCGCCATGCAAGGCATCGGCCATGGAAAGACAATCTGGTGGGGTGCGCATTTGATTGAGTGTTCAACAGTTGAAAATGTTTGTTAAATGTTTTGTTCCAGTCCCGGAGGGCCACAAACAGGCCCGGTTTTCAAGGCTGTCCTGAAAACCAGGCCTGTTTGCTGCCCTCGAGGACTGTAGCGGTGCAGTTCTGACTGTTCTGCACAGCATTCCATTGCAAATGTTTTGACTTGCTGTACTTGTGTAAAGGAGATGATCCGTTTTGTATATTTTATGAATAAAGAATTTTTTTAATCACAGGTAAGACCATACTGTTGTGCTGAACTGTACTGTACATGTTTTGACCTGCTGTACTTAAATAAAGGAGATGTTGTTGTGTGTTTTGACTTGTATTTATACAGAAATGTTTTAACTTGCTGTACACACACACAGGACCTGCACAATTCGAGTCCCGGAGGGCCGCAATCAGACCCGGTTTTCAAGGTTGTCCTGAAAACCGGGCCTGTTTGCTGCCCTCGAGGATTGTAGTGGTGTAGGCCTGACTGCATGTTTTGCACACAATCCCACTCTATATGTTTCTTTAATAAAGGAGATGTTGCGTTTTATATACTGTATTTTATGAATAAAGATTTTTTTTTAATCACAGGTTTTAATCAGGTGTTGTGCTGAACTGTACTGTATGGTACTGTACATGTTTTGACCTGCTGTATTTAAATAAAGGAGATGTTGTGTGTTTTAACTTGTATTAATAAAAAAAATGTTTGTATTTACTATACACAAGACCTTCACAATTCCAGTCCCTGAGGCCCGCAAACAGGCACGGTTTTCAAAGGTTACCCTGAAACCGGGCCTGTTTGCTGCCCTCGAGGACTGAAGTGGTGCAGACTGTTTTGCACACCATCCCACTGTATATGTTTTGACTTGTCGTTCTTTAATAAAGGAGATGTTGCGTTTTGTATATTTTATGAATAAAGAATTTGTTTTTATAACATGTGACTGTAAACCATACTGACTGACTGTAAATGTTTTTACTTTCTATACATAAATGTTTTCACTACTGTAGCAGTAAACCATACACCTGTTGATGTTTTGAATTGCCGTGCACTTAAAATATTTTTACATTGTACAGTATTTGTAAATAAATGTTTTTGCACTTACTCCACCAATAAAAGAACATGTTGTTTTGTTTTAAATTGTTCCATTGGCTCCTTTGATACTGTAACAAAATACAGTGTTTCTAGAATGTACACTTCTGTCCAGGCATACTGTACTGAATACTGTAGGCATGTTCAGTACAAGAGTATTAAAAAAAATAGAAGACACGTTCTGTACTGTAATGTATGTACTGGCAGTGTATAGAAGACACATACTGTATGTACTGTAATACATGCAGAATAAATGCATACTTTTTATTTTTTCGGGTTTATTACACAGTATACTGTATATAAAAAAGTATTGTATACTGTATGGTCTGAAAACATCAGCATACTGTTTCAGGTACAGTATTCTATCCTAATCAATAACAACGGCCACTAAACTGTAGACTCTGGTACATGGTTTTTTAAATCCGATTCAGCAATGTGCAGGCATTGTTACACAAAGCGATATTATCCTTCGAAATCCCTATATTAGCCATTTTCTTTTCTGAGGAAAAACAAAAAGAAAAGTTTTACTGTAATGGTCAGTCCCCTAAAGAAGTTCCCAGCCAGTCCCACCAATAATTTTCTTGGGGGGCATCTCCTGTTCACATGCGCACGCGCCTACCGTCGATGCAATGACACGCATATGCGTTTCAAGAAGGCTCCAATGCGCATGCGCCTAGCATTCCACCAATTGTTCAGTATCTGCAGTACTGTAGAAGCCGCTAAGCCAATGATATTGCTTACAGGAGAATCGCTTGACTTTTGAATCGCACCGATATTGATACTGTATTGTCAAAATAAAAAAAAACACAGAAAAAATTACGGCAACAATACTCACCAAAGAATTTCCCATTCAGCTGGCGCCGGCGCCGGGCCACTGCCAGTCCAGTGTTCTTGATCATACACGTTGATAGTTGGCAGCGGGACTACTACATCAGTCAGCTGATGAGGCTGGAAATCGCTTAGGTACATGCAAGCTTGATCGAAACTGCACGCGAAATCCGACTCAGGCTTGCTGGACAGACAGCAAGGGTTGTCACTAACGGTGGGACGGTTATTGGAAGCCGGTGCTGGTGCTGGCGCATTGCTTGGCAGCCACTGTCGTTTCTTAGACCTTTTGCCTTTTGCCGTCTGCATGATCATAGATACAGGAAAAAGCCGGTGATACACACCAATACCCTCCAATAAATTGTGGTTCAATATGATAAAAACATGGATCGCTACATAACTTTTTCCTTATTGCACGCTTCTACACATGAGGAGCTGGCAAAAATTTGTAAAAAGTCATAGTTTTCGATAAAATACTGATAAATTTGAACAACTGTTGCCATCTTCTCATCTGTTGCATTAATTGCAGCCCATATCAAATACGCGGAACTTCTGTCGGGTTTTTGGAAAACGGGCTGCACTTGAACACTCATGGCGGCGGGTCTCTGGAGAATACTGTAACAGTAACTGGTCTTTGTCTTTCTTTAATTTGAAAAGTGGGTGGGGGAGTGGGGAATGTGGATGGACTGGGCGCTTCCCAATTAATATTAGATTGGTGTAATTAGTGACACACCTTTGATACACAAAATAAACCTTAACACCACAAAGTGATAATAAAAATAAAAGTGTACAAGTGCAGCTCAACTTCCTCTGGTGGGACAGTTCCATGTCCCAGGATGTAGAATTTTCTTTTCTTGGGGTTGAGGAGGAGCGCAAGATAAGCTCGTGATATGTGAAAAAATAAAAATATATATAGTGCAGATGGTAGATCACTGCTAAAAAGATAATCAATATATGAAATGAACTCACAAAAATCATATTATATTACTGCATGTCAGAGATCCATCTCTCTCTGACTGGAGCCCTTTGTGTAGCTGGGGTCAGGATGTCTCTCAGTGGAGTGGATGATATGCAAGTGAAAGAAACCACAAATAGTGCGTACTGTATAAACTATAAATATGTATTAGTCACAAATATTAAGGAAACTCACATTTTCTCACATTGAGACTGATGCGGAACTACACTGTGAGGTGTAAGTGAAAGTGAAGCACCGGGCAGCAGCCTTACACTTCACCACCCTTCTATCGGCGGTTCTCTCCACTACCCATTTAATTTATGGAAAATGTGCCCTATGCTTACTGTACATCATTTCTCCTGATCCCTTTCTTACTGTACCACCATCTCTGGTTTTCACAAATAGGGAGAAGATAATACATTTTACAAATAAGTACTTTTCAAATAATGTATGTATGTATGTATATACACACTGAACCAACATAAACAGGGAAAGCTTTAAAATCCCTGATACTGGCACTAGCCCCTGCCACCGATCTACCTTGTAAACGCAACACCTCATTTTTGCACTGCACATCCTACTGTACTTAACATACCTGGCAAGGTCTGTTGCACTATACCTAGATAAATCTATCTACTGTACCTAGTTTTACAATGCCTTATACAGTTACACACATACACATGTACTGTACATACGCACTGGGGTCATTTCCTTGTAATCATAAAAATCATAAGCAAATGTGTTTGATAATTTTAGTGAACAATAGGAGATTAACATTCAAATTACATTTCCCCTTTGTTGATATTATAAATTTCCATTTTGTCACTACATTATTTTAAGTTTATTCCAAAGACTGTTTATCAATGTCAGGTTGTTTTGGTACATGTTAGAAAGGATGTTTGGGAAGTATAATGCTAATACAAAGAGCTTGAGAAAATATTTGAATATGTCAATAGCGTATTTCATATGATCATCTAAATATAGAACTATTATTACAATCAGCTTCCTAAGAAACCAGGAGTTCCTGTTCCAGATAAATAACTTGCACAGTATTAAAGTTGATTTTACCTGGTGCTGTGCCTTTTGCTCTTTAACACATGTGAGCAAATTAATCCAGCTCTGATGAAGGGTATCTCATATTCTCCGCTGTTATACACATCAATGGCAGTTAACGCGGGATCGGGGAGTGATACCCGGCGTAGAAATTTGATATATTCCGATGTTAGTGCTAGCCTATAGCAGTACTTACCGCATTGGAGTGGTCTCCAAATGGTAGAGAGTCACCATTTTTGGAGGTGAATACTGAAATGTATCTCCGCTAATGATTATGGAGGGCTAATAACATTATTTGAGCTTGCATCATTTATTGGGATAAAGTAGCATGAACAGTAACAGAAAAAAATCCAGTGATAACAATATTTATCACTGTTAATTTTGGTTCAATTGGAACCTCACATGTAAAAAACTAAACAACCAATAAATATACATTAATACATAAATTAATTTTAAAGCATGTAGTTATGATAAATGTTAGCAATACATAATTTGAAAAGTAATTCGTTTTAATATTTACTACAAATTAAATGTGTTCTTAAATGCATTCCATTTTATATACAGTATATATATATATATATACGTCAGCTTCAAAGAAGGGAGAACTGCCAATGGAAACAGGATAATGTATGTATATATGTATGTATGTATGTATGTATGTATGTATGTATGTATGTATGTATATATATATATATATATATATATAAACAAGAAAAGAGAGAGAGCGCACGCCCCATAGCATAAAACTGTGTATTTAATATTAAAAGGGGAAGGGAAGGGAAGGGGTGGGGGGGAAAGAAACGCACTCACAAGAATAAAATGATATTTAGGCAATTTGTGATAATATCACCACCATCCGGTATCTTTGCTGCAAACGTCCGCACGTATAGACTCCCTCAGGGCTGCGTGATGAAATCGTAGCTCACCGGATACCAGGGGTGTTGTTTGCCGACTAGATAAAGTCCACGAGGTATCAGAAAATCGCCTCTCCACTCTGAATGACCGCCGTATGTATCCCACGCTTGATGCGGCCTCGTGCGCGTACGCAGTGTCGTAATGACGTAATTGCGCTATCAGAGTCCCTGACGCGTTTCGTCACCAACGGGCGACTTTCTCAAAGTGGTGATATTATCACAAATTGCCTAAATATAATTTTATTCTTGTGAGTGCATTTCTTTCCCCCCCTTCCCTTCCCCTTTTAATATTAAATACACAGTTTTATGCTATGGGGCATGCGCTCTCTCTCTTTTCTTGTTTCTAGATACCCCTGGATGTGGTTCATTCTATGTGAGAGCAGCCGGAGACCCCTATATCAGCATTTTCATCTATAATTCATGGACTAATATCAAAGGACTGGTTGGACTATATTACCTTTCTTTTACACTTTTGCACTACACTATATTTATCTTGTTAAGTTTATTGTTTATGGTTATATATATTTAGATTAGAATTTATGTAGTTTATGTAGTTTATTCACAATATTTAGCTCACATATCACTTCAGTCACTATTTAGGATTATTTCACTATTAGTTATACTCTGGCGCTACAACCTTTGTTCATATATATATATATATATATATATATATATATATATATATATATATCCATTATTTGAATAATAGTTCATTGTAAAATGTATTATCTTCTCCTTATTGACTGGGTGGGTGGGTGACTGATTGATAGGGTGGGTGACTGGGTGGGTGACTGACTGGGTGGGTGACTTATTGACTGGGTGGGTGACTGACTGACTGGGTGGGTGACTGGGTGGGTGGGTGACTGGGTGGATAGGTGACTGACTGACTGGGTGGGTTATTGACTGATGGGTGTGTGACTGACTGACTGGGTGGGTGACTGACTGACTGACTGGGTGGGTGACTGACTGGGTAGGTGACTGACTGGGTGACTGACTGAGTGGGTGACTGTGTGGGTGACTGACTGTGTGGGTGACGGACTGACTGGGTGGGTGACGGACTGACTGGGTGGGTGACGGACTGACTGGGTGGGTGACTGACTGACTGGGTTGGTGACTGACTGACTGGGTGGGTGACTGACTGGGTGGGTGACTGGGTGGGTGACTGACTGACTGGGTGGGTGACTGACTGACTGGGTGACTGACTGACTGACTGGGTGGGTGACTGACTGGGTGACTGACTGAATGGGTGGGTGACTGACTTGGGTGACTGACATTTTGGGTGACTGACTGACTGGGTGGGTGACTGACTGACTGGGTGGGTGACTGACTGGGTGGGTGACTGACTGGGTGGGTGACTGACTGGGTGGGTGGGTGACTGACTGACTGGGTGGGTGACTGACTGACTGGTTGACTGGGTTGGTGGGTGACTGACTGGGTGGGTGATATACTGGGTCGGTGACTGACTGACTGACTGACTGGGTGACTGACTGGGTGGGTGGGTGACTGACTGACTGGGTGGGTGGGTGACTGACTGGTGGGTGGGTGGGTGACTGGGTGGGTGGGTGGGTGACTGACTGGGTGGGTGTGTGACTGACTGGGTGGGTGACTGACTGGGTGGGTGACTGACTGACTGACTGGGTGGGTGACTGACTGGGTGGGTGGTGGACTGACTGGGTGGGTGGGTGACTGACTGGGTGGTTGGGTGACTGACTGACTGGGTGACTGACTGACTGACTGGGTGGGTGACTATGACTGTGTGGGTGGGTGACTGACTGACTGGGTGTGTGACTGACTGTGTGGGTGACTGACTGACTGGGTGGGTGACTGACTGGGTGGGTGATTGGATGACTGACTGACTGACTGGGTGGGTGACTGACTGACTGGGTGGGTGACTGACTGGGTTGATGACTGACTGGGTGGGTGACTGACTGGGTGGGTGATTGGATGACTGACTGACTGACTGGGTGGGTGACTGACTGGGTAGGTGACTGACTGGGTGACTGGGTGGATAGGTGACTGACTGACTGGGTGGGTTATTGACTGACTTGGTGTGTGACTGACTGACTGGGTGGGTGACTGACTGACTGACTAGGTTGGTGACTGACTGACTGACTGGGTGGGTGACTGACTGGGTAGGTGACTGACTGGGTGACTGACTGGGTGGGTGACTGTGTGGGTGACTGACTGTGTGGGTGACGGCCTGACTGTGTGGGTGACGGACTGACTGGGTGGGTGACAGACTGACTGGGTGGGTGACTGACTGACTGGGTTGGTGACTGACTGACTGGGTGGGTGACTGACTGGGTGGGTGACTGGGTGGGTGACTGACTGACTGGGTGACTGACTGACTGACTGGGTGGGTGACTGACTGGGTGACTGACTGAATGGGTGGGTGACTGACTTGGGTGACTGACATTTTGGGTGACTGACTGACTGGGTGGGTGACTGACTGACTGGGTGACTGACTGGGTGGGTGACTGACTGGGTGGGTGGGTGACTGACTGACTGGGTGGGTGACTGACTGACTGGTTGACTGGGTTGGTGGGTGACTGACTGGGTGGGTGATATACTGGGTCGGTGACTGACTGACTGACTGACTGACTGGGTGACTGACTGCTTGGGTGGGTGACTGACTGACTGGGTGGGTGGGTGACTGACTGGTGGGTGGGTGGGTGACTGGGTGGGTGGGTGACTGACTGGGTGGGTGTGTGACTGACTGAGTGGGTGACTGACTGGGTAGGTGACTGACTGACTGACTGGGTGGGTGACTGACTGGGTGGGTGGTGGACTGACAGGGTGGGTGGGTGACTGACTGGGTGGTTGGGTGACTGACTGACTGGGTGACTGACTGACTGACTGACTGGGTGGGTGACTGACTGACTGACTGGGTGTGTGACTGACTGACTGTGTGGGTGACTGACTGACTGGGTGGGTGACTGACTGACTGGGTGGGTGACTGACTGGGTGGGTGACTGACTTGACTGACTGGGTGGATGACTGACTGACTGGGTGGGTGACTGACTGACTGGGTGGGTGGGTGGGTGACTGACTGGGTGGGTGATTGGATGACTGACTGACTGACTGACTGGGTGGGTGACTGACTGACTGGGTGGGTGACTGACTGGGTTGGTGACTGACTGGGTGGGTGACTGACTGGGTGGGTGACTGACTTGACAGACTGGGTGGATGACTGACTGACTGGGTGGGTGACTGACTGACTGACTGGGTGGGTTGGTGACTGACTGGGTGGGTGATTGGCTGACTGACTGACTGACTGGGTGGGTGACTGACTGACTGGGTGGGTGACTGACTGGGTTGGTGACTGACTGGGTGGGTGACTGACTGGGTGACTGACTGGGAGGGTGGGTGACTGACTGACTGACTTACTGGGTGGGTGACTGACTGACTGACTGGGTGGGTGACTGACTGGGTGGGTGACTGGGTGGGTGACTGACTGACTGGGTGGGTGACTGACTGGGTTGGTGACTGACTGGGTGGGTGACTGACTGGGTGACTGACTGGGAGGGTGGGTGACTGACTGACTGACTTACTGGGTGGGTGACTAACTGACTGACTGACTGGGTGGGTGACTGACTGGGTGGGTGACTGACTGACTGACTGGGTGCGTGACTGACTGGGTGGGTGACTGACTGACTGGGTGTGTGACTGACTGACTGGGTGGGTGGGTGACTGACTGGGTGACTGACTGGGTGGGTGACTGACTGACTGGGTAGGTGACTGACTGACTGGGTGGGTGACTGACTGACAGGGTGGGTGGGTGACTGACTGACTGGGTGACTGACTGACTGGGTGGGTGACTGACTGGTTGGGTGTCTGACTCGTGGGTGGGTGACTGACTGACTGTTAGGTTGACTGACTGACTGACTGGGTGGGTGGGTGGGTGACTTTACTGACTGACTGTGTGGGTGACTGACTGACTGACTGGGTGGGTGACTGGGTGTGTGACTGACTGGGTGACTGACTGACTGGGTGACTGACTGACTGACTGTGTGGGTGACTGACTGACTGGGTGACTGACTGACTGGGTGACTGACTGACTGACTGTGTGGGTGACTGACTGAGTGGGTGACACTTGACTGACTGGGTGGGTGACTGACTGGGTGGGTGGGTGACTGACTGGGTGGGTGACTGACTTGACTGACTGACTGGGTGGGTGACTGACTGGGGGGGTCACTGACTGGGTGGGTGGATGACTGACTGGGTGGGTGACTGACTCACTGGGTGGGTGACTGACTGACTGGGTGGGTGACTTGGTGGGTGGGTGACTGACTTGGGTGACTGACTCTGTGGGTGACTTACTGACTGGGTGGGTGACTGACTGGGTGGGTGGGTGGGTGACTGGGTGGGTGACTGTCTGGGTGGGTGACTGACTGACTGGGTGGGTGACTGACTGGGTGGGTGACTGACTGGGTGGGTGGGTGACTGGGTGGGTGACTGACTGACTGGGTGGGTGACTGACTGGATGGGTGACTGACTGGATGGGTGACTGACTGACTGGGTGACTGGTGGTGGGTGGGTGGGTGACTGATTGACTGACTGGGTGGGTGACTGACTTGGTCTGTGGGTGACTGACTGGGTGGGTTACTGGGTGGGTGACTGGCTGGGTGGGTGGGTTACTGACTGGGTGGGCGACTGACTGGGTGGGTGACTGACTGACTGGGTGACTGACTGACTGACTGGGTGGGTGACTGACTGGGTGACTGACTGAATGGGTGGGTGACTGACTTGGGTGACTGACATTTTGGGTGACTGACTGACTGGGTGACTGACTGGGTGGGTGACTGACTGGGTGGGTGGGTGACTGACTGACTGGGTGGGTGACTGACTGACTGGTTGACTGGGTTGGTGGGTGACTGACTGGGTGGGTGATATACTGGGTCGGTGACTGACTGACTGACTGACTGACTGGGTGACTGACTGGGTGGGTGGGTGACTGACTGACTGGGTGGGTGGGTGACTGACTGGTGGGTGGGTGGGTGACTGGGTGGGTGGGTGACTGACTGGGTGGGTGTGTGACTGACTGAGTGGGTGACTGACTGGGTAGGTGACTGACTGACTGACTGGGTGGGTGACTGACTGGGTGGGTGGTGGACTGACAGGGTGGGTGGGTGACTGACTGGGTGGTTGGGTGACTGACTGACTGGGTGACTGACTGACTGACTGACTGGGTGGGTGACTATGACTGGGTGGGTGGGTGACTGACTGACTGACTGGATGTGTGACTGACTGACTGTGTGGGTGACTGACTGACTGGGTGGGTGACTGACTGACTGGGTGGGTGACTGACTGGGTGGGTGACTGACTTGACTGACTGGGTGGATGACTGACTGACTGGGTGGGTGACTGACTGACTGGGTGGGTGGGTGGGTGGGTGGGTGACTGACTGGGTGGGTGATTGGATGACTGACTGACTGACTGGGTGGGTGACTGACTGACTGGGTGGGTGACTGACTGGGTTGGTGACTGACTGGGTGGGTGACTGACTGGGTGGGTGACTGACTTGACAGACTGGGTGGATGACTGACTGACTGGGTGGGTGACTGACTGACTGACTGGGTGGGTTGGTGACTGACTGGGTGGGTGATTGGCTGACTGACTGACTGACTGGGTGGGTGACTGACTGACTGGGTGGGTGACTGACTGGGTTGGTGACTGACTGGGTGGGTGACTGACTGGGTGACTGACTGGGAGGGTGGGTGACTGACTGACTGACTTACTGGGTGGGTGACTGACTGACTGACTGGGTGGGTGACTGACTGGGTGGGTGACTGGGTGGGTGACTGACTGACTGGGTGGGTGACTGACTGGGTTGGTGACTGACTGGGTGGATGACTGACTGGGTGACTGACTGGGTGGGTGACTGACTGGGTGGGTGACTGACTGACTGGGTGCGTGACTGACTGGGTGGGTGACTGACTGACTGGGTGTGTGACTGACTGACTGGGTGGGTGGGTGACTGACTGGGTGACTGACTGGGTGGGTGACTGACTGACTGGGTAGGTGACTGACTGACTGGGTGGGTGACTGACTGACAGGGTGGGTGGGTGACTGACTGACTGGGTGACTGACTGACTGGGTGGGTGACTGACTGGTTGGGTGTCTGACTCGTGGGTGGGTGACTGACTGACTGTTAGGTTGACTGACTGACTGACTGACTTTGACTTTACTGACTGACTGTGTGGGTGACTGACTGACTGACTGGGTGGGTGACTGGGTGTGTGACTGACTGGGTGACTGACTGACTGGGTGACTGACTGACTGACTGTGTGGGTGACTGACTGACTGGGTGACTGACTGACTGGGTGACTGACTGACTGACTGTGTGGGTGACTGACTGACTGGGTGGGTGACACTTGACTGACTGGGTGGGTGACTGACTGGGTGGGTGACTGACTTGACTGACTGACTGGGTGGGTGACTGACTGGGGGGGTCACTGACTGGGTGGGTGGATGACTGACTGGGTGGGTGACTGACTCACTGGGTGGGTGACTGACTGACTGGGTGGGTGACTTGGTGGGTGGGTGACTGACTTGGGTGACTGACTCTGTGGGTGACTTACTGACTGGGTGGGTGACTGACTGGGTGGGTGGGTGGGTGACTGGGTGGGTGACTGTCTGGGTGGGTGACTGACTGACTGGGTGGGTGACTGACTGGATGGGTGACTGACTGGATGGGTGACTGACTGACTGGGTGACTGGTGGTGGGTGGGTGGGTGACTGATTGACTGACTGGGTGGGTGACTGACTGACTGACTTGGTCTGTGGGTGACTGACTGGGTGGGTTACTGGGTGGGTGACTGGCTGGGTGGGTGGGTTACTGACTGGGTGGGCGACTGACTGGGTGGGTGACTGACTGGGTGGGTGACTGACTGGTTGGGTGACTGACTGACTGGATGGGTGACTGACTGACTGGGTGACTGACTGACTGGGTGGGTGAGTGACTGACTGACTGGGTGGGTGACTGACTGACTGACTGACTGGGTGACTGACTGGGTGGGTGACTGGGTGGGTGACTGGCTGGGTGGGTCACTGACTGGGTGGGTGACTGACTGGGTGGGTGACTGACTGACTAGGTGGGTGACTGACTGGTTGGGTGACTGACTGACTGGATGGGTGACTGACTGACTGGGAGACTTACTGACTGGGTGGGTGGGTGACTGACTGACTGGGTGGGTGGGTGACTGACTGACTGACTGGGTGGGTGACTGACTGACTGACTGACTGGGTGTGTGGGTGACTGACTGGGTGGGTGGGTGACTGACTGGGTGGGTGACTGACTGAATGGGTGGGTGACTGACTGACTGACTGGGTGTGTGGGTGACTGACTGGGTGGGTGGGTGACTGACTGGTTGGGTGTCTGACTCGTGGGTGGGTGACTGACTGACTGTTAGGTTGACTGACTGACTGACTGGGTGGGTGGGTGGGTGACTTTACTGACTGACTGTGTGGGTGACTGACTGACTGACTGGGTGGGTGACTGGGTGTGTGACTGACTGGGTGACTGACTGACTGGGTGACTGACTGACTGACTGTGTGGGTGACTGACTGACTGGGTGACTGACTGACTGGGTGACTGACTGACTGACTGTGTGGGTGACTGACTGAGTGGGTGACACTTGACTGACTGGGTGGGTGACTGACTGGGTGGGTGACTGACTTGACTGACTGACTGGGTGGGTGACTGACTGGGGGGGTCACTGACTGGGTGGGTGGATGACTGACTGGGTGGGTGACTGACTCACTGGGTGGGTGACTGACTGACTGGGTGGGTGACTTGGTGGGTGGGTGACTGACTTGGGTGACTGACTCTGTGGGTGACTTACTGACTGGGTGGGTGACTGACTGGGTGGGTGGGTGGGTGACTGGGTGGGTGACTGTCTGGGTGGGTGACTGACTGACTGGGTGGGTGACTGACTGGGTGGGTGACTGACTGGGTGGGTGGGTGACTGGGTGGGTGACTGACTGACTGGGTGGGTGACTGACTGGATGGGTGACTGACTGGATGGGTGACTGACTGACTGGGTGACTGGTGGTGGGTGGGTGGGTGACTGATTGACTGACTGGGTGGGTGACTGACTTGGTCTGTGGGTGACTGACTGGGTGGGTTACTGGGTGGGTGACTGGCTGGGTGGGTGGGTTACTGACTGGGTGGGCGACTGACTGGGTGGGTGACTGACTGACTGGGTGACTGACTGACTGACTGGGTGGGTGACTGACTGGGTGACTGACTGAATGGGTGGGTGACTGACTTGGGTGACTGACATTTTGGGTGACTGACTGACTGGGTGACTGACTGGGTGGGTGACTGACTGGGTGGGTGGGTGACTGACTGACTGGGTGGGTGACTGACTGACTGGTTGACTGGGTTGGTGGGTGACTGACTGGGTGGGTGATATACTGGGTCGGTGACTGACTGACTGACTGACTGACTGGGTGACTGACTGGGTGGGTGGGTGACTGACTGACTGGGTGGGTGGGTGACTGACTGGTGGGTGGGTGGGTGACTGGGTGGGTGGGTGACTGACTGGGTGGGTGTGTGACTGACTGACTGAGTGGGTGACTGACTGGGTAGGTGACTGACTGACTGACTGGGTGGGTGACTGACTGGGTGGGTGGTGGACTGACAGGGTGGGTGGGTGACTGACTGGGTGGTTGGGTGACTGACTGACTGGGTGACTGACTGACTGACTGACTGGGTGGGTGACTATGACTGGGTGGGTGGGTGACTGACTGACTGACTGGATGTGTGACTGACTGACTGTGTGGGTGACTGACTGACTGGGTGGGTGACTGACTGACTGGGTGGGTGACTGACTGGGTGGGTGACTGACTTGACTGACTGGGTGGATGACTGACTGACTGGGTGGGTGACTGACTGACTGGGTGGGTGGGTGGGTGGGTGGGTGACTGACTGGGTGGGTGATTGGATGACTGACTGACTGACTGGGTGGGTGACTGACTGACTGGGTGGGTGACTGACTGGGTTGGTGACTGACTGGGTGGGTGACTGACTGGGTGGGTGACTGACTTGACAGACTGGGTGGATGACTGACTGACTGGGTGGGTGACTGACTGACTGACTGGGTGGGTTGGTGACTGACTGGGTGGGTGATTGGCTGACTGACTGACTGACTGGGTGGGTGACTGACTGACTGGGTGGGTGACTGACTGGGTTGGTGACTGACTGGGTGGGTGACTGACTGGGTGACTGACTGGGAGGGTGGGTGACTGACTGACTGACTTACTGGGTGGGTGACTGACTGGCTGACTGGGTGGGTGACTGACTGGGTGGGTGACTGGGTGGGTGACTGACTGACTGGGTGGGTGACTGACTGGGTTGGTGACTGACTGGGTGGATGACTGACTGGGTGACTGACTGGGTGGGTGACTGACTGGGTGGGTGACTGACTGACTGGGTGCGTGACTGACTGGGTGGGTGACTGACTGACTGGGTGTGTGACTGACTGACTGGGTGGGTGGGTGACTGACTGGGTGACTGACTGGGTGGGTGACTGACTGACTGGGTAGGTGACTGACTGACTGGGTGGGTGACTGACTGACAGGGTGGGTGGGTGACTGACTGACTGGGTGACTGACTGACTGGGTGGGTGACTGACTGGTTGGGTGTCTGACTCGTGGGTGGGTGACTGACTGACTGTTAGGTTGACTGACTGACTGACTGACTTTGACTTTACTGACTGACTGTGTGGGTGACTGACTGACTGACTGGGTGGGTGACTGGGTGTGTGACTGACTGGGTGACTGACTGACTGGGTGACTGACTGACTGACTGTGTGGGTGACTGACTGACTGGGTGACTGACTGACTGGGTGACTGACTGACTGACTGTGTGGGTGACTGACTGACTGGGTGGGTGACACTTGACTGACTGGGTGGGTGACTGACTGGGTGGGTGACTGACTTGACTGACTGACTGGGTGGGTGACTGACTGGGGGGGTCACTGACTGGGTGGGTGGATGACTGACTGGGTGGGTGACTGACTCACTGGGTGGGTGACTGACTGACTGGGTGGGTGACTTGGTGGGTGGGTGACTGACTTGGGTGACTGACTCTGTGGGTGACTTACTGACTGGGTGGGTGACTGACTGGGTGGGTGGGTGGGTGACTGGGTGGGTGACTGTCTGGGTGGGTGACTGACTGACTGGGTGGGTGACTGACTGGATGGGTGACTGACTGGATGGGTGACTGACTGACTGGGTGACTGGTGGTGGGTGGGTGGGTGACTGATTGACTGACTGGGTGGGTGACTGACTGACTGACTTGGTCTGTGGGTGACTGACTGGGTGGGTTACTGGGTGGGTGACTGGCTGGGTGGGTGGGTTACTGACTGGGTGGGCGACTGACTGGGTGGGTGACTGACTGGGTGGGTGACTGACTGGTTGGGTGACTGACTGACTGGATGGGAGACTGACTGACTGGGTGACTGACTGACTGGGTGGGTGGGTGACTGACTGACTGGGTGGGTGACTGACTGACTGACTGACTGGGTGTGTGGGTGACTGACTGGGTGGGTGACTGGGTGGGTGACTGGCTGGGTGGGTGGGTTACTGACTGGGTGGGCCACTGACTGGGTGGGTGACTGACTGGGTGGGTGACTGACTGACTAGGTGGGTGACTGACTGGTTGGGTGACTGACTGACTGGATGGGTGACTGACTGACTGGGTGACTTACTGACTGGGTGGGTGGGTGACTGACTGACTGACTGGGTGGGTGACTGACTGACTGACTGACTGGGTGTGTGGGTGACTGACTGGGTGGGTGGGTGACTGACTGGGTGGGTGACTGACTGAATGGGTGGGTGACTGACTGACTGGGTGGGTGTGTGACTGGGTGGGTGTGTGAAGGGGTGGGTGAGTGTGTGGGTGGGTGAGTGTGTGGGTGAGTGACTGGGTGGGTGAGAGTGTGGGTGGGTGGGTGACTGGGTGGGTGACTGGGTGAGTGAGTGTGTGAGTGGGTGACTGGGTGGGTGACTGGGTTGTTGACTGGGTGACAGTGGGTGGGTAACTGGGTGACAGTGGGTGGGTGGGAGACGGTGGGTGACTTACCTTGACCGGGTGATGGTTCCTGGCGGCAGACGGTTCCCCTCTTGGCACTGATATCCCCGTGGCATCTGGCTGGGGCAGGAGGTGGTTTCGGGAAGTTGGTGGGGTGACTGACTTGGGTGACTGACATTTTGGGTGACTGACTGACTGGGTGGGTGACTGACTGGGTGGGTGACTGACTGAGAAGGGTGACTGACTGGGTGGGTGGGTGACTGACTGACTTGGTGGGTGACTGACTGACTGGTTGACTGGGTTGGTGGGTGACTGACTGGGTGGGTGATATACTGGGTCGGTGACTGACTGACTGACTGACTGGGTGACTGACTGGGTGGGTGACTGACTGACTGGGTGGGTGGGTGACTGACTGGTGGGTGGGTGACTGGGTGGGTGACTGACTAGGTGGGTGTGTGACTGACTGGGTGAGTGACTGACTGGGTGGGTGACTGACTGACTGGGTGGGTGACTGACTGGGTGGGTGGGGGACTGACTGGGTGGGTGGGTGACTGACTGGGTGGTTGGGTGACTGACTGACTGGGTGACTGACTGACTGGGTGGGTGACTATGACTGGGTGGGTGGGTGACTGACTGACTGACTGGGTGTGTGACTGACTGACTGTGTGGGTGAGTCACCGCGCTTCCCCTCCGTCCGGGAGCAGGTGCAGGGCGGCGCACATGAGTGTGATGGTGCGGCTGGGGATGTTGCGTAACGTCCGGGTTTGTGTGAGGCGGGGGGGGCGGGTAGTTGTGCAGATGGGGAGGTTGCGGAGCGGCCGAGGGTGGGTGGTTGACAGGGTGGGTGGTTGACTGGGTGCGTGACTGACTGACTGGGTGGGTGACTGACTGTGTGGGTGGGTGACTGACTGACTGGGTGGGTGACTGACTGGGTGGGTGACTAGGTGGGTGGGTGACTGGGTGGGTGACTGAGTGGGTGGGTGACTTGGGTGACTGGGTGGGTAACTGGGTGAGTGGGTGGGTGGGTGACTGGGTGAGTGACTGACTGGGTTAGTGACTGGGTGACTGTGTGGGTGAGTGAGTGGGTGAGTGAGTGTATGGGTGAGTGAGTGTGTGGGTGAGTGTGTGGGTGAGTGTGTGGGTGGTGGGTGGGTGAGTATGTGGGTGCGTGAGTGGGTGGGTGAGTGTGTGTGGGTGGGTGTGTGATGGTGAGTATGTGTGGGTGAGTGTGTGTGGGTGGGTGAGTGTTTGTGTGGGTGAGTGTGTGTGTGGGTGAGTGTGTGTGTGGGTGAGTGTGTGTGGGTTGGTGAGTGTGTGTGGGTGAGTGTGTGTGGGTGGGTGACTGGGTGGGGGAGTGTGTGGGTGACTGGGTGGGTGAGTGGGTGTGTGTTGGTGGGTTGGTGACTGGGTGGGTGAGTGTGTGGGTGGGTGACTGGGCGGCGCACATGAGTGTGATGGTGCGGCTGGGGATGTTGCGTAACGTCAAAGTTTGTGTGAGGCGGGGGGGGCGGGTAGTTGTGCAGATGGGGAGGTTGCGGAGCGGCCGAGGGTGGGTGGTTGACTGGGTGGGTGGTTGACTGGGTGCGTGACTGACTGACTGGGTGGGTGACTGACTGACTGACTGTGTGGGTGGGTGACTGACTGACTGGGTGGGTGACTGACTGGGTGGGTGACTAGGTGGGTGGGTGACTGGGTGGGTGACTGAGTGGGTGGGTGACTTGGGTGACTGGGTGGGTAACTGGGTGAGTGGGTGGGTGGGTGGGTGACTGGGTGAGTGACTGACTGGGTTAGTGACTGGGTGACTGTGTGGGTGAGTGAGTGGGTGAGTGAGTGTATGGGTGAGTGAGTGTGTGGGTGAGTGTGTGGGTGAGTGTGTGGGTGAGTGTGTGGGTGGTGGGTGGGTGAGTATGTGGGTGCGTGAGTGGGTGGGTGAGTGTGTGTGGGTGGGTGTGTGATGGTGAGTATGTGTGGGTGAGTGTGTGTGGGTGGGTGAGTGTTTGTGTGGGTGAGTGTGTGTGTGGGTGAGTGTGTGTGTGGGTGAGTGTGTGTGGGTTGGTGAGTGTGTGTGGGTGAGTGTGGGTGGGTGGGTGAGTGAGTGTGTGTGGGTGGGTGACTGGATGGGGGAGTGTGTGGGTGACTGGGTGGGTGAGTGGGTGTGTGTGGGTGGGTTGGTGACTGGGTGGGTGAGTGTGTGGGTGGGTGACTGGGTGGGTGAGTGTGTGGGTTGGTGACTGGGTGGGTAACTGGGTGACAGTGGGTGGGTGGGAGACGGTGGGTGACTTACCTTGACCGGGTGGTGGTTCCTGGCAGCAGACGGTTCCCCTCTTTGCACTGATATCACCATGGCATCTGGCTGGGGCAGGAGGTGGTTTCGGGAAGTTGGCGGGGGGCAAGAGTGGCAGGCTGGGGCAGGTGGCCCGCGCCGCGCTTCGCCTCAGTTCCTCGTTGAGAGCGAGGGGGGAGGACCCTGGAGTTTGTGGCTGGGGCAGGAGGGCTGCGCCATGCTTCCCCTCCGTCCGGGAGCCGGTGCAGGGCGGCGCACGTGAGTGTGATGGTGCGGCTGGGGATGTTGCCTAACGTCCGGGTTTGTGTGAGGCGGGGGGGGAGGGTAGTTGTGCAGATGGGGAGGTTGCGGAGCGGCCGGGTTTGGGTGAGGCGAGGGGGGGACGCGACAGTGTGATTTTGAGAAGCGAACGAGAAGGTTGTGTTGAGATTCGTGGATGAAGGCAGTAAGTGTCGATCGTGCGTGGTGTGGATGAGGGTAAGCAGAGTGAGTGGAGCGCAGACGAAAATGAGAAGCGTCCGGGTAGGCGGACCGCAGACGGACATGATGCGGGCGTGCGGAGCACAGACGGACATGAGTAGCGGCCGGGAAGGTACTGTTGAACGGCGTGGGTGAAGTGTAAAGGAGTGTGGAGCGCCATGGTGATGGAAACTGTGTTTGCGGGAAATGACTGTCGAGTGTGCGTGAAGGAGGCTGATGCAGAGGTGAATGTAGATATTTTATTTGGGTGGTGAGCGTGGGTGAAGGAAGGGTGAAATGTTTTGTGATTTGTATTATTTGTGAAACGTTGTATGGTGGCAGGGAGTGTGCAGCGTGTTTGCGTCCCGTCGACAGTGTTATTTGTAGCATGTGGTGAAGGCAGAAATAGTGTGAATGCGGACATTTTGAGTAGGTTAAGGGGACAAACGCGGACATTTTGTGAAGTTGAAGGTGGCAATTTACAGTGCATAGGTGAAGTGGGCATTTTATAGCTGCGTGGGAAGGCGGACATTTTGTGAAGGCTGAAATTTTGAGTAGGTGAAGGTGGGCGCGGGAAAGCGGACTTGTTTGGAAGACGAAGAAAAAATGGTAAACCGCGGTCACAGCAACTCCAACAGCCAACGCATTGAAAAAAGTTAAAAACTTTATTGATGACTAACAGTGAACATCAGCAGCAATACACTCTGACGCGTTTCGTCCAATGATGAACTTTTTCAAAGAGTGATTACCCATGCATCCTAGCGATTCTTATATAGGGAATGACGTGTCAAGATAATTATATTATCACAGGGATGGACCTTCCCCTTCACCTGCAAATTAATTAACTAATTTAAACCTATTCCACGTTACCACATATACACAAGGGCCGATATATGCAACAAACAACACATAATACACATATACAGTGGCGACACAACCTATTCTTACACTTCCCGCACTGCAGGATGCGTGCGGGCAGCGTGGTGACGCGGCCTGTCACGCGTCACTGTGACGTCACTGTCACGTGCGCGCCCGGCTTCCCCGGCTTCCCCGGCTTCCCCGACACCCCTGGAGTTTGAAGTGAGGTAAGCGGGGGTGCGTGGAAGCAGAGGGGCACAGCAGGAGCAGCCAGGGGGTCGGGAAGGGGGACAAAAATGCGCGCGGAGTGGAGGGGGTGCACTGAGAAGATGCGGCGGTGCGCGGTCTAGACCCGGCGCCAGCCGGAGTAAATCCCGGCCTACCGCCGGCGAAAGTTACAATAAGCTGTGTCGCAGCAGTATTCTAAGAAAAGAATAAAGGAAAGAAAAAATACTTTAAAAACATGGTGTTAAAAACAAGAAAACTGAATGCTCACATAATTACTATAGTAAATAAGAAATGTGATGAATGTGGATAACCGGCACAAATCTTTGTTATTTACATAAATTAACTATGGAATAATAAATCATTTGAATATAACACAATTGTGAATATTATTAGTGGTCACATAAATAAAATATAGAAATTTTGATGCATATGAAAAGGTCATACAAATACTGCATACACAATAACAATCACAAGACATGTATTATATTAATGCTGTAACCATAAAACAATATACACCCCGAACACTCCCCACGCATAATGTCAGCCAACCAGGAAGTGTTTGAGTTCCCACTCCTGGTTGATGCCAAATGGATGGAGAGTGTTCAAAGTGTATATCCAGTACATTTCTTGTCTATTCAATGTGCCTTCTCTATCACCACCCCTTACATGACAGGGAATTTGCTCAATAGCTAAGTATGAAAAATTATCTATTCCGCCTCTAGGACACCTAGAAAAGTGTCTAGGCACCAGATGTGATAAATCCTTTCTTTTTATCAGACGCACATGCTCTACAATTCGCATTTTTAAAGGTCTGATAGTTCGTCCGACATATTTCTTATCACATCCAAAATGTAGGAGATATATTGTAAAAGTAGTATTGCAATTCAAGAAGTTCTTGATGTAGTATGTTGTCTTATTATGGTTAGAAGTTATAAGTTTAGTGGTATGTACATATTTGCACATAGAACAATTTCCACATGCAAAAAAACCTTTAGGTATCCCTCGTATATTAGTATATTCCGAACGAGACTGAAAAAGGCTTGGTGACAAGTGTGAAGCAAGCGTTTTGGCCTTACGATAGGTAAACTTTGGCCCATTTTTTACAAATTCAGAAATGTCCTTATCCAGGGACAGCGTTTGCCAATGTTTATACACAATATCACATATTAGTTTTGATTGACGATTATATGTTGTGATAAACAGTGGACTAATATCACTGTACCTGGAAAGGGATTTCACATTATCTTTACCATTCATTGGTATCCTCTTTTTCTTTCCAAGAGTGCTAATCGATCCATAGATTTTGCAGATTCAAACGCTGATTGAATATTAGTATGAGTATAGCCTCTGGCTAAAAATCTTTCCAACAATTCCCGAGATTGTACAAGGAAACTGTCATTATCAGAGCATAATCTTTTTAACCTAATAAATTGAGCCTTGGGAATGCTTTTAACTAGCGAACGTGGAAAGCAACACTTAGCTGAGAGTAGAGTATTCCTAGGTTTTCAAAATTAGAATTAGGTTTTCAAAAAATGTCTGTTTGGATGGTCATGTTATGGTCGATGTACAGGAGTAGGTCTAGGTAATTAATACAAGTTACATTTTGGAAGACGGAAAGAATTAATTGAAGGTGTGAATTTAGTGTTTGTAGCGGCTGAAATGGTGGGAATGCGGAAATTTAGGTTAAGGGGCCAAAGTTGGAAATTTTTGTAAGGTGAACGTGGCAATGTACTGTGCGTAGCTGCATGGGAAGGCGAATTTTTTTGGAAGGCGAATTTTTTTGGAAGGCGGACATTTACAGTATGTGAAGTGGGCAATTTTGTGTGCGTAGCTGTGCGGGAAGGCGGAAATTTTGTGAAGGGTGAAATTTTGAGTAGGTGAAGGTGGGCTGGGGAAGGCGGACATTTTGGGAAGGCTACATTTTTTTATTAAAGGTGGGAATTTTGTGATTGTAGCCGCGACAGGGTGAAAATGTTGATGGCAGAAATTCTGATTGCGGAGCATGGACAGGATGATGGTTATGGTAATTATTGAGTGCGAAGGGAGCGGTGAAGGGAGTGTGTAGCGGCCTAGTGCTATTGCGGAGCTGCGAGACAGTTTTCAGTGTCCTTGAAGGGAGTGTGGAGGGGGAGTGTGTAGTGGTTGAAGGTGCGGCGGAGCATGTCGGGCGGAGGTGTGGTGTGGAGGGCGTTGGTGAAATTTGTATGACGTAAAGGGAGTGTGCAGCGGGCGGAGATGTAGGGAGTGTGCAGCGGGCGGAGGTGTAGGAGGAGTGTGAAGCAGGCGGGAAGGTAAAAAAGTAGAAAGGGGTGATAGTCTCAGGTGTCTTAAAGTTACCAAGGTGAAAGGCACAGTGAGTGTGGAGCAGACGGGAAGGAGAAAATGTAGACAGGGGTGATAGTCTGAGATGGATTAAATTTACCAAGGTATGTGACTCCGCAGGGGTGAAGTCTCATATGACAGTCTCAGGGGGTATGGTGTGTCAGTGTGAGTGTATGACAGTGGAGTAGGTGTGTGTCAGTGATGTCAGTGTACCTTATGGCCAATGAGAGTCGTGGGGGAGGCTGACCAATGGGCGGGCGGAAAGAGGGACCAATGTCTGTGTGTGTGTATGTGTGTGTATGTGTGTGTCACAGTGGAGCGTACCTCTTGGCCAATGAGACTCGTGGGGGGGCGGGCGGACCCACGGACCAATCAGATTCAACACATCTACTAACAATCACATACTTTTCAGTTTTATTATATATAGATATACTGTATATAAAATGGAATGCATTTAAAAACACATTTAATTTGTAGGAAATATTAAAACGAATTACTATTCAAATTATGTATTGCTAACATTTATCATAACTACATGCTTTAAAATTAATTTATGTATTAATGTATATTTATTGGTTGTTTAGTTTTTTACATGTGAGGTTCCAATTGAACCAAAATTAACAGTGATAAATATTGTTATCACTGGATTTTTTTCTGTTACTGTTCATGCTACTTTATCCCAATAAATGATGCAAGCTCAAATAATGTTATTAGCCCTCCATAATCATTAGCGGAGATACATTTCAGTATTCACCTCCAAAAATGGTGACTCTCTACCATTTGGAGACCACTCCAATGCGGTAAGTACTGCTATAGGCTAGCACTAACATCGGAATATATCAAATTTCTACGCCGGGTATCACTCCCCGATCCCGCGTTAACTGCCATTGATGTGTATAACAGCGGAGAATATGAGATACCCTTCATCAGAGCTGGATTAATTTGCTCACATGTGTTAAAGAGCAAAAGGCAAAGCACCAGGTAAAATCAACTTTAATACTGTGCAAGTTATTTATCTGGAACAGGAACTCCTGGTTTCTTAGGAAGCTGATTGTAATAATAGTTCTATATTTAGATGATCATATGAAATACTGTACGCTATTGACATATTCAAATATTTTCTCAAGCTCTTTGTATTAGCATTATACTTCTCAAACATCCTTTCTAACATGTACCAAAACAACCTGACATTGATAAACAGTCTTTGGAATAAACTTAAAATAATGTAGTGACAAAATGGAAATTTATAATATCAACAAACAAAGGGGAAATGTAATTTGAATGTTAATCTCCTATTGTTCACTAAAATTATCAAACACATTTGCTTATGATTTTTATGATTACAAGGAAATGACCCCAGTGCGTATGTACAGTACATGTGTATGTGTGTAACTGTATAAGGCATTGTAAAACTAGGTACAGTAGATAGATTTATCTAGGTATAGTGCAACAGACCTTGCCAGGTATGTTAAGTACAGTAGGATGTGCAGTGCAAAAATGAGGTGTTGCGTTTACAAGGTAGATCGGTGGCAGGGGCTAGTGCCAGTATCAGGGACTTTAAAGCTTTCCCTGTTTATGTTGGTTCAGTGTGTATATACATACATACATACATTATTTGAAAAGTACTTATTTGTAAAATGTATTATCTTCTCCCTATTTGTGAAAACCAGAGATGGTGGTACAGTAAGAAAGGGATCAAGAGAAAAGAGGTACAGTAAGCATAGGGCACAGTGATCCTGCAAGATGGAAAAGTGTTACTTTAAGGGAAGTAGGGTGCCATTATCCGGTTTCTATTGGCAGTTCTCCCTTCTTTGAAGCTGACGGATCGTAAACGGCTTGTAACAAGCTGCCCCTAAAAAGGCTTGTAATGCTCAATTATTATTAAATCAGTGTATTGTGCAGCTCTAATCTATACTCTGAGGTTTTTTTTCATTTGTAACTCAGTCCTTCTAATTTTAAATACCTGTATATACATAGAATTATTGGATGTCAAGGGTGTAGCACCTTATAACCAAGAAAGCACAGGCTTACAATTTTAAGCAATATAACATTAGATATATGTGTGGCTCTGTGACTGTGCAAATATTTATGTATCATTGTCTTTGTGTATCAGTTGGTAATGTGTGTGTACTTTATGGGCATCAGACTGCAAGAAAATCTATAAATGGTAAAAGGCACCATTAAAACATTTACTACCAGAGTGCTGGTTTCTATTTACAATTTTTTGCCTCACTCACTTGGTTGTAATTTGTGTTGGCACTTATCATGCTCTAATCCAGCCATTGAAATGAACTATTTCTATTCACTCATTTTACTGTTCTGACAGTCATCTTCACATCTTACTAATAACGTAGGTAGATAAAGGGGCCCAGTTGCCTCGCTTGTGTTTGAAGCTGCGTTTTAGTCTGCTGTGTTTTGTGACCTTTTCATGTACAGTACCTCTTCCTCATCAGTGTTCTGGAACATGGTTAACATGCTGTCTGGTACTAAAGATGAGGAGTCAGCCTACAGTGTGAACAAAGCAGGGTTGACCATTGGATAACAGCCACATAAGGAGTTACTTTCAGTGTTTGAAGCAGTGGTTGACAAACAATGGTTTTGCCTTTGGGACCTCCATTCTATAATCAGCAGATACAGCAACATGATTAAGGTTTTATAGTTAGAATCTCAGGAAAGGAATAAGGATTTTTTCACTAAAGGCACCTACTCTGCATTCGCTGAAGGAGCAGATCAAGCCCTTTTCAGCTCCTTAATCTCTGTAACTCTATGTATTTTTGTCGTTTTATATTCCCCCCTTTTCTTTTTGTAATTGCTGTGTTTCCATTGTGTACAGTGGAGAGAAAACATTTGTGAACCACTTACAGTACTGTAGAATTTTTCCATATTTAAACCTAAAATGTTATTAGATCTTAATTTAAGTCCTAATAATAGATAAAGATAACCTGATCAAACAATTAACACAAAAACATAATACTTTTTCAACATTTATTTATCCAGAAATGATTGAACATTTAATATCCATGTGTGAAAAAGTATGTGAACCTTTAGATTTAGTACCTCTTGAGCAGCAATAACTTCAACTAAGCATTTCCTATAACTGCTGGTCAGTCTCTCACATCGGTTTTGAGGAATTGTGGTCCATTCCTCCATACAAAACTGCTTCAACTCAATGACATTCGAGGGCTTCCTTGCATGGACAGCTCGCTTCAAGTCCTGCCACTACATTTCGATTGGGTTTAGGTCCATACTGAATGAAACAGAGGAGATGTACTGTAACATGCCTCAAATTCCAAGGATTTTAACCAGATTTCTCTGGGAATAAGAAAAGGAGATTTGGACAATGCCCTCCTGAAAAATGCCCTATGTTAATGAGCCAAGGGGACACAAAGAAAGATATTTTTGTTCACAGATGCATCAGACTTAATCTCACCCACCCCAGCCTACATCTGGGTTGCCCCAAAGGCGCACAGCCTGATGCCCCCCAACCCCAAGAACTGCTCCTCTCTGCATAGGACCAGCGTGCTAAGGGTTAACATGTGCTTGTTCTTTGTGGAATCGGCAACCCCACCCATTGGAATGTTAATGAGCCAAGGGGACACAAAGAAAGATCTTTTTGTTCACAGCTGCAGCAGATTCAATCTCAACCACCCAATGTACATCTGCGTTGCCCCAAAGGCGGACAGCCTTTTGCGCAGCCAAAGGTTGTGAGCCGTTTGCTGCCGTTCGCTGATGTTGGTTGATGTTAAAGCTGCTCTATTTCTATCTGAAACTCATAAACCCTTTATCCCCTGTACCAAATTTCCAACTCTATCTGTCCATGAAATGTCTGTGAATTCACTGTATAACCCTGTTCTTTTTTTTTATCACTTAAATTTTTTATTGAGTATTTTCGAACATACAAAATAAGGTAAACACAACATACTACGCAAAAGAAAAAGGGGAATACAGTAATAAAAATAAATTGGTTGTGGAACAATAGAGAAGAGGGAGATCGGGAAGGGGGGGGGAAGGGGTAGCATTTGTACCAATTTTGCACTGTATTCAGCAGTTTAAATACCACATGTATCACTCTGTTCAAAGTATTCTAGTCTATATATGGGGATATACCTGCATGGCGGAACCAAGGAGCCCAAATATCAGAGAATTGCAAGGTAGAGCCGTTCAGATAGGCTGAGAGTTTTTCCATATAGACTATATGCCAGATGTTGTTGTTTATTTGATTTGAGGATGGGGGGGCCGGTTGTTTCCAATTTTTGGGAATTGTACACTGTGTAGCGTTTAAAATTTTGGATATTACTCTAGCTTTTTTATTGGAGATCTTAGCCATTGGTTTTCCTAGTATTATATATACTGGGTCGTGGGGATAGAAATTTCTAGTATCTTGTGTATTAAGGTGAACACTTCCATCCATGTTTGTTGGATTTTGGGGCATGACCAGAATATGTGCAGTATATTCCCCACTTCACCACAACCACGCCAGCACAGAGGGGAAACGCCTGGGAGAAAAGAGAGCAACCTGGCAGGAGTCATATACCATCTAAATATTAACTTGTAAATATTCTCCTTAATTACAATGCATGATGAATTTTTCGAAGCAGCTTCCCAAATGTCTGTCCAGGTATCGAGATCTATACAGACATTAAGATCCTTTTCCCAGGATACCATATAGTTATCGGGGGGTTGGTTGTTCTTGATAGAGGATAAACTGTGATAAATTCTGGAGATAATGCCCTTTGTGTGGGGCTGGTGTAGACACCAGTCCTCATACATAGTTAAAGCGTGGGGTTAACTTGGCTTGTAAATTGATTGGATATAGTGCCTAACCTGGAAAAATGTAAAGAATTCGGACGAGGGGATATCATGGTTTGTTTGTGGCGAAGCGAATGGGGGGACTTTCCCTTGGGTAAGGATATCCTTGCCTCTTGTGAGTCCTTTTTGAATCCAGGTATGGGAGTGCGGGTTTCCTGTGTAAAAAGGAAGGGAGGGGTCTGAGAATAGTGGTTGCATAAGGGAAGGGGAATCGGTTAGTTGGAACTTAGTTTTGAGGGAGTCCCAGAGATTACAGGCAAAGGATATCACCGGGTTCTTGTAGATCTCAGATGGTCTAGACTTTTTGTTGAGCCAGAGAAGATTTTTTATTTTTACATGGGGAACAAATCAGGTCCTCTATCTCGACCCACCTCCTTTCGGTTGGGTTTAAATGCCAGCTAATGAGTTGCCCTAGCTGTGCGGATCTATAGTAGTTTTGTAAGTTCGGGAGAGCTAAGTCTCCTTCTGGTTTGGATTTATAAAGAATATCTTTACGAACTCTGGGTCGCCTATTTTGCCAGACAAACTTCAAAATTTTCTTCTGTATATTATTTAGGTCTTTCTGACAGATTTTAACCGGGAGAGTTTGGAAGAGATAGAGGAGTCTAGGTAGAATATTCATTTTAATGGTGGTTATTCTCCCAAACCAGGATATTATATATGGATTCCAAGTGGTTAAATCCTTGGCTATCTGGTCGAAAAAGGGTTTAAAATTTGCATTGTATAAAGTCGAGTAATCTTTTGTTAATTGGACCCCTAGAAGTCGAAATTTAGTTGGAGTAGTTTTACTTATTCTTTAGGGAGATTTAAGCTAAGGGCCATGGATTTGGAATTATTCATTTTTGAGAGGTTTTGAGAACGTCAATAGTATATCGTCCGCAAAAAGAGCTATTTTGAATTCTTCCTGGCCAACAAAGATACCCGCAATATTGGGATTCATCCTTATCCGGCATGCTAATGGTTCTATGGCTAAGGCAAACAGCAGAGGTGAGAGCGGACAACCCTGTCTAGTTCCATTTGATATTTAAAAGGGATCAGATAAGGAGTTGTTCGTCCTCACCATGGCCGTTGGTGTGGAGTATAGTGTGTTTATGCTATTTAGTATTTTGGCTGTGAATCCCATCTGCGAAAGTGTTGCTGACATAAACTGCCAGTCTAATCGATCAAACGCTTTTTCTGCGTCAAAGAGAGTAATAGAGATGGGCACTTTGTGTTTTGTGCTACATGTATTAGATTCAGTGTCCTCCTAGTGTTGTCAAGGGCTTGTCTGCCCAGGATGAACCCCACCTGGTCCGGATGAACCAGTTTAGGGAGAATATTATTTAATCTGTTGGCCAAGATCTTTGCATAGAGTTTTAGATCAGTATTTAACAATTAAATAGGTCTGTAGCTAGAGCACAGCAGGGGATCTTTCCCCTCTTTTGGGATTACCACTATGGTAGAACGAAGCATATCCCTAGGAGGGGGAAGGCCTAGTAGCATCTCGTTAAATACTGTACTTTGGTAAGAAATGGGAGGAGCATTGTGGAATATTTCTTGTAATAAAGATTAGAAAATCCATCAGGACCAGGGGCCTTCCCAATTTTCAGGGATTTTATGACTTCCATAATTTCCAGGGGCTCTATAGTTTTTTCGAGGTTTATAATATCGTTCGGATCTAGAGTGGGGAGTCGGCATTCTGCTAGATAATTTCGAATCTTTATTGCTCTTTTGTTTTTAGCCGAGTCTCCCATTGGGCCTGGTAGATTGTATAGGGATGTGTAATAGTCCTTAAATGCATTGCTTATAATTTTGTGATTGTGGGATACTGAGCCATTTTTAATGTGGATGTTATGAATTTTAGCTTTAGCTTGTTTTTGCTTTAATTTGCGTGCCAGCATTCTATCTGCTTTATTACTTTTTTCACAGTATTTCTGTTGGGTCCATCTTATAGCTCTTTCTGCATTTGACACCAACAAAAGGTTTAGTTCTCCCCTCACTGAGATAATCTGCCTGTAATTTTTCCGAGATGGGTTTGACTTGTGAATAAATTCTAGTTCTGATAGTTTTTGCGTTAGTGTCTCAATTTGTTTTTTCTTTTTTTTCTGAGAAGCCAGGGCAATCAGTTTGCCTCTTATCACTGATTTGTGGGCCTCCCAAAGGGTAAAAGAGGAAACCTCAGGGGTATTGTTTAATTCAAAGTATTGGGCCAGTTCTTTTTCTATTAGTTGGAGATTTTGTGGGTTCAGTAGTAGAGATTCATTCAAGGACCACGACCTTGTTTTATTTTTGGAAGTGAGGCCAGTCAATTTGGTTATAAGCGTAGAGTGGTCTGACCAAGCAGAGGGGGCAATTACTGCTGAGGAAATATTATCGCTAATTTGTTGGTCTATTAGGATATAGTCAATTCGAGAGTAGCTATTATGGGGGTGAGAGAAAAAGGAGAAATCCTTTACATTGCTATTAACTAATCTCCAGGAGTCTACCAACAATAGATCCTTGGTCATAGATACAAGTCCCCGAGTAGAGGGAACTATTTTTTGTGGCGGGGGGACTGGGAGATTTATCTAGATTTGGGTCCATAATTGCATTTAGATCTCCTGCTAGAATTAAAATGCCTTTCTGGACAGAGAGAATTAAATTGGTTAGTTCCTGGAAAATAGATTCTTGATTTTCGTTAGCGGCATAAGTGTTGACTATTGTTATATCAATGGAGTCCAGTGACCCTGTAATGATTAGAATTCTCCCAGCGAGATCACGTTTAATTTTATCTACTTTGAAGTTTAGATTTTTATGGAAAAGGGTAGCTACGCAATTTTTTTTCGTGGGAGCTGATGAGTGGTAGACTAGGGGGTTGTCTTTGCTGAACAGCAGTGACTGATCCTCCTTTTTCAAATGAGTTTCTTGGAGCAAGATTATATCTCCTGCCAGTCTTTTGGCTTCCGAAAGGGCAATACGTCTCTTTCGGGGGTGTTTAAGCCCTTGGTGTTTTGGGATATTATATTAATCGGCATGGTGGTGGTTCAAGGTTCTATAATACAAATGAACAGAGTGATAATTTACATATAGCTGAAGAGTCGGTACATCCGTCTTTTGAAACAATCTGGTATGAGAACATATACAACGAGAGATATACATATTATTACATGGTAGTGGCAAATGCTTGCAAAACTTGGAGGAGGGGAGGGATAGAGAGGGAGGGGAGGGGTAAACCGAGGACCCCGGCTTCCATACATTGTTTGGGGGACCAGCCATAGTGGGACCCGTGGTGCGAGTCTCTCGCACTCACAGGTTAAATGAACGTGAGGGGGGCGGGCAGTGGCCCAGTGGCTCGACGCCGCAGTGCTCCTTTGTTTAGGAGCTAAGCTTTCGAAAAGGGAAAACAAAATCACCCCAAAGAGTACGGGGTGGGTTGCGTGTGTGATCTTAAACAACAGGGAAATAAAAGCAAGAATGGGGGGCATTGAGCGATATACCTGTTTACATCAACATATCCTTTTTCAATTTTAAAAGCATTAAGTAGGGTTGAATGGCAGCAATAGTTTGGCAGACTCTGCGTTCGTAGTCTACCGGGGGAAAGGGATAAATAACAGAAAAAGTTACCTAAAACGTAACCTTTAATATTTTAGCCTGTAATAAAGAATTAGTAGCTGAACTTTGGGAGACCAATTCTATTATAGGCAACATATAAACTTATATTACAAATACACTTTTATCTAGAAAACAGTTGCTAACAAACATTGTATATCAGTCCCTTTTAAGTGTTCGGATTAGTTCAAACTGATTATCAAACTTTGAATGTCTCGAACTTGTGGGTAACTTGGGAGGACAGTTTCACAATGAACAAGGAAATAACCTGGATTTTGGGACTTGTACGTTCTAAAAACTTAAAAACTAAACTCGGTAACTTCTTGATGTACAGGTTGTCGTGGTCGTTGTGGCTTGATCGAGTTGGTCGATGTGTTCCAGGTACCGCGGCCGTTGGTTAGTTTTTAGGTGGGTTACTGGAGTGGGCCACGTCTCGATTAGTACCTTAAGTCAGACCACTTTTTGGCTTGTCTGCCATCTTAAATGGAAAACAAATAGGTAGCGCTATATCCCACAATGGGCAGGCAGCCTGTGATATAACCCTGACCCCCAATCAGGTAACGGATAGGAAAAAATAGTTATATCTATGGCGCTCTGCACTGTGATGCGTAATACAATATATTAAAATTAGATTAAGTAATAAATAATATAAAAAGTATACAACCAGTATCACGGATTTCGCCCTTCTGTATAGATGCTCCACACGAGGTGGGTGAACATGTAAGGGAAAAAAAATCAAAACATAGTATAATACTGTTAAACATACATACAAACATACAACATAAAACAAACGCTGAGAACAACAGGTGACAGATTACAAAAACATTTAATATGGTATATCATTAAAAATACTGATACCTTCTTACTTTTGGTAAGCAGGTACCCCCACCTGAGTTGGAGCATCTTGCTAGTACCTTATATATGTTTTTATGTATTTTTAATGATATACCATATTAAATGTTTTTGTAATCTGTCACCTGTTGTTCTCAGCGTTTGTCTTATGTTGTATGTTTGTATGTATGTTTAACAGTATTATATTATGTTTTGATTTTTTTTCCCTTACATGTTCACCCACCTCGTGTGGAGCATCTATACAGAAGGGCGAAATCCGTGAAACTGGTTGTATACTTTTTATATTATTTATTATTTAATCTAATTTTAATATATTGTATTACGCATCACAGTGCAGAGCGCCATAGATATAACTATTCCTGCCATCTTAAATGGGTATTAAGTAAGTTTGCAGCTCTAGATCTTTAAGTGGGTTGGGCCTTTGCTCGCCTAGAGGTTGGTGTTTTCACCCATGCCTGGCGTTGTGCCTTAGGTGACTGACGAGGCCTTTGAGAGGCCTCCGGATCCTCTGGTTCGAGTAGGCCCAATGATCGTAGTCTTTCCTCACCTTTTTCTGGTGAGAGTAGAATGTATATCGTCTCTTGCTAAGTGAACAATATTTTGCACGGGAAACCCCAGCGATAGCGGATTTTATTGTTCCGCAGTGAGTTGGTGATCTGCGCGAACATTCTCGCTTATTCAGCATCATTTTAGCCAAGTCCGGAAAGATGAGGAGTGGAACATTATCCTGCTCTATCTTTGGGGTGGTTCTAGCGGCTCTCAATATTTCCTCTTTTGTACGGAAATAGTGTAGGCGTGTGATCACGTCTCGTGGCTTTGCTGGATCTAGGCCTTTCAGTCTAGGAAGCCTTTGGGCTCTGTCCATCTGAAGGTTTCCTCCGATATTTTGGGTAACAGGGGCATGAAAAGCCGAGTGAGATATGCGTCCAATTGGGCGTTGTCCACTTCTTCCAGGATACCTCTGATCCACAGGTTATTGCGTCTTGACCGGTTCTCCGTGTCTTCCAGTTTTTCGAAGATTGTTTGAAGATTGAAGAGTTTTTAATTCCTCAATATCTTGCGCTTTGGTCTCTTGTGCAAGGGCGGTGTTATCCACCTTCTCCTCCAAGCCCACAATGCGGTCTCCTATGCTGCGGTGGAAGCTCTGCATCTCAGAGTGGATAGAGCTTTTTATTTCCTGCACAAACACCATCATTTCTTGCGGGTAAGTGGAGCGTCCGTCTCTTCTCCAAAGTCTGGATCTGAATCTGCGTCTCCTCCTGCGGTAGACGCTTCTTGGTCTTTGGAGCCTTGTTTTTTGAAGAAGAGGGATGCCTCGCGTTGGACTGCTGGTTTTTTTGGTTGTTTAGTGGACGGCATATTTGTTGTTGGTCAGTCAAATTTTTGCTGAAAGTAGAGCTGGGTTTGTTGGAGTGATGTAAACAGAAGGATTTTAAATTGAGATGAGCCCCCTCATTCTCAAAATGTCCCGGTCACACACACATTGTTTGCATTTCTTTATTTGGTTTTGGTTGAGCCTTCTTTGCTTTCAAATTTTTTTTTTTAATTCAGATGTAGTGCTTGTGCAGGCTGGGTGGACCAAGATGGCCGCCGGCCACCCCTCCACACTGTTTGTGCAGGCTGGGTGGATCAAGATGGCCTCCGGCCACCCCTCCACTCTGTGTGAAGGCTGGGTGGACCAAGATGGCTGCCGGCCACCCCTTAACAGGGCCGCGACAAGCTATGAGTCCCTTTCCCTGGAGTGCGTCTCACCCCCCTCCCACGGAGCTCACAGGGCCCCGGAGTCACAAGGGGGAGCAGGCGCCCTGGTTTCGCCGTTCCTTGATTGGTGTTTCCCTTTCTGGCCTGCGCCGTCTTGCTGCTCTGACAGGGCACGGGCGCGCAGGGCCGGTTATTTAGGAGGGGCGGGCGGCGACCGCCCCGGCCGCCGCGGCGCACCCCTGCCTGGTACTGTGTAGCGCGGGGTCCCCCTTACCTCCTTCTGTTTAGAAGTATGTACCGGCAGGTACTAGTGCCGCCTCCCGGTCCCGGCGGCCATTTTAGATTTTCCTTGGAGGCAGAGGGGGGACCCGCGAGCAATCCGGCGGTCACGGAGCCAGGCACAGCAGCAGTCAAGGGAGCCCAAAGGTACCGAAAGTTGCACAATGCCCTGGGGAGTATTTTGGGGTGTTCTTTCCCCGATTTTGAGGGTTATTAAATGGTATATTTGGCGTTTTCCCAAGGAGCAGAGCAAACTGCGACTAGCACGCTCAGCTTCATGGCCACGCCCTCTTAACCCTGTTCTTTTAATGTGACCAAGTATTTTTTATAACTCTGTGCCAAGGACATACTTGAAAACAAAAGGTATCTCTCAATGTATTACTTCCTGGTAAAACATTTTTTTATAAATAAAATAAATTGAAAGGAGGCAAAGTGGATTTACACTATGGCACCCTTGCACCCACAGGCCTTAACAAGGGCTTTATGTATTCTGCATTTATGGAATGAAGTACATCAATACCATATAGAAGATTAGGTGTGCTATTGGTCCGGGCCATCAATTAATTTAAAGTGGACTTATGGATCACAGATACACCAGTAATTTAATTTGTGTTAGTATCTATATGAATTAAGTTTAAACCAAAACACAGATATGTGGCAATAAGCAGCTAATGATGATGAAATGTATGGTGATGATTGAATCGTCAAAGTAACCGTAAAAGGTTAAATGAGGAAACATATCAAAATCCATGATATGGCCAAATTTGAATAACAGCTTTATAGTAACGTATATGTTTTTCAATTTCTGTTAATCTTAAGATTATATGTTTACAATACTAACCAATGTTACACTTTGAGTGACTGCTGTAGCCAACTGAACAGTGGCTACAACTGTTTAAACTCATATTTTGATACTACTATATCCAGTGGTCATTTTGTAGGTAATAGAAACTTATCTTCAGGTCTAGAAACCAGTACCAGACAGTACATTGACAACCTTTTGATAGAGACTTACCAACATGATCAAATATCAAATTTAGGCTAAGGATACATAATATACAATAATTTACAAGCCATAACAATCTGTTGTTAATGGTGCCAATATATTCAGTGTTCTACTATATGATAAACACTCTGATAAGACATTTGACGACATTGGGCCTCATGCAGAGAGCAGCGCTATTTAGAATTGGAGAGGGGAAGAAAATTTAGCTTTATTGGAGAGTTTTTTTCTCCATATGCAGAAAGGGCATAAAACTGCCTTTCTGCATATGGAGAGTTTCAACCAGCGCTATGAGCGCTGTTGAAACTAGTGGGAAAGAAATCGATTTTTTTTTTCTCCTCCACCGGCCGCCAAGCGCCAGCTTCTTGGTGGAAAGGAAAAAAGTTGAAAATCACGCCACTAGATGGCGTTCGCGGCTCTCTGCATACGGTGGTTTTTAAACACTGGAGAGATTAGAATCTCTCCAGCCGCGCGGCGAATTTCTGTTAAAAAAAAAAAAAAAATGGCGCTTTTTTAAAAACTTGCCGGTCTCTGCCTTTCTCAAGGCAGAATTCGCCAAATAATGCCGCTTTCACTTTTTGCGCTGCTCTCTGCATGAGGCCCATTATGTTAAAATATTGGAATAATACAACTCTCATATCATTTAATACGTTTTTAACTCAAGTAAGGGTTTATCCCTTTAAATGGCATTCCCTCACATTTGTTTGTCTCTGCAGTGAAATAGACCAACAACTCAAGTAAGATACCTACCAGAGCCAATCATAGGTAGCGGCCGCCACGTTACTATGACAATAGATGCGTATAAATATGCAGAGACAGCGGGGATTCGCTCACCCCCGAAGACGTTCGCCTAGAACGAAATGCACATCGGGTTGTATGACGTTGCTAATCAGACGTCATTAGCATGACTGAGACGCAGGTCTCAGTCTTGGTAACATTTAGACAGCGGGAGAATTCCCGAGTTAAGGGACTGCAACTATGTATGATAGCAAGATAAATATGGTGTGGACCCACAGAGGGAGCCACTTTTATTAGCAAGCACAGGATTACTTTAGACATAGGCTATCTCATCTTCACGATTCTATAGCTTATTACAGCACCTCTCAGCTGTGAAATTGTTCATACCTTGTGTGCGCAGTCCCTATCCACTATCTCAGACAGCTAATTCTGATGTGGACCCTCGGAGGTAACCACTAGCCTTAGATCAACATAGGTGCTGTATGGGTGGGATGGCACATATCACATATCAACATTGTATCACTAAAATACTTGTCTCTGCTTTTTAAAGCTGCACTAGCCCTATGTTCACAATAGCTAGATGGAGACTGTGTAATATATGTGGACAGTCCCTGTCACTTTGGAGTAGCAGGCTATTACACTTTTACACTACCCTGACACTAATTGACAGGCTAATCACTCCAATGTCTGGATTTATTTTATTAGTTGCTCATACCTGGTGTGCATAATTTCCATCCACAATTTCATGCACCTAATTCTGATGTGGACCCTGGAGGTAACCACTAGCCTTAGATCAACATAGGCTCTGTCTGGGTGGGATGGTACATTTCACCCGCTAACACTATATTACTCGAGCACCTGCTTGTGCTTTTCAAAGCTGCATTAGCCCTATGATTCCTCCCATTTAGGGTAACATTACAGCACCAAAAAGGAGAAGGCATCAGATCAACCAATCCGATTGTACCATGTGTTGTCATCAATGTTGATTGAGAGGTCATTCTCAACCAAATTGATGGCTGATCACCTGGTACATTCACCAATGGGTTTGGTAGATATCCCATGTGACTGTCAAATATGATGTCACAGGCCTAATATAAGGCCTAGTATGCCTCATTTGACAGGAAAAAGACCTACAGTACAAGCAACATCAGAGAGAAGAAAAAAAGGAAAATAAGGAAGAATAAATATTTAATTCTATCCATGAATATGCATTGCTTTGGGTCAAGCTGAGGTTCAATCACCCTTCTTCCAGGATGAATCCGGATTGGAAGAAGGCTATCGGGCCTTGATTTATTTTACCTGATTGTTTATTTGGGGGTGGGGGGGGGGAGTGGGGAGATGTGCCATCGTGCAAGGCTTCTACAGTATTTGATTTTTTAAATTTGTATTGGCCATCGGACATGGATTTGTTTGGTGTTTTTGTTTTAATAGTTGGGCATCAGCCCTTTATTGGATATTGCAGCAGTTGCCCCTGATGATGAGGAGAATCATCAGTGGTAAAGTTTTATTTTTAAGGGTGTTACTTGTTTGGTAATGTGGCATCTAAGCCTCCATTGAGGACTTAGATATGCACGGGTGCCATTCAAGGAATTTAATGGCCAAGCATTTCTGATGTTATTATTTACTGTAATGTATATTTTGTTTAATGTTTCTTTTAAGCTTTTCCATGGATAAAAGTCAAATAAGGCACATTTGCCTAATAGGACTATTGCCCATTACTTTTTGGGAAAAGGAGGACACTTGTTGGGGTAAGGGTGGCTGATGGGGGTAGTTGCCTCGGGGAGGGGAGGGGGGGTTGGTTTTTAATTTATTTTAATATTCTTAACGTATTTTTTTTATTACTGGGTTACCATAGATTGCTAATGTAGATATCTAAGTTGCCCATGAGAGGGCTTAGTTATACACAGTGATAATCAATGTTTTTATGTGTAAAATGTATTTTTTATGTTCTTTTTTTAATCGTCTACCTGTATATCTTTTCTGTTAATACCCAAAACCCCTATTAGCCACATTTGGTAAATAGGGATATTATGCATTAGTCTAGAGGGCGGAGCAGGCGTAGAGGGGGTGGGTGAGAGGGTGTTTTTGTCTCTGGGTAATTGCAGCTGAGATTTGGTTCCCATCTCATCGTTTGATGACATCACGTGCTTAACGGGCATATAGCAGGAGCAATGGTAAAGAGGAAGGGCTGCTGTTCATTTCCAGATTATGACCCAGGGTGGTCTGAATGCCAATCCCAAAGTTACAATGTAAGTGCATTACTTTGCGATTTTTTTTATATAAAGCAATCTTCACTATCATTGCTTTGTCTCCTTTTTATGCGGAATTCCTCACCTCTCTCCCTACCTCCCTTCATCTGATATTGAATCTCCTATGCCTTGATGGATGTCAGATGTGGATACCTTGGTGTCCAAAAGAGTTGGCTTTCCTATATAACCTCATTGCCTGATTTTCATGTGGAACATGTGAGTGCACCATTCACAGCTTCCCATTCACAGTATTATTGAGTAAACAGTATTGCACTACTTTTTCTGTTGTATATTCCTTTATACTGTATGTCCTTCGATCTATTTTGCGCCCCAGATTTCTTCACTGCCAAACTGTTTCTGGACTTGGTTTGAGTCCTGTCTGGGAGTAGCATTATCTCCAGGGACTGTATATATAATTTGTACACTTTATTAATTTCATCTGCATATGTTATCGCATGCATTATTAATTGATTCTTTTTAATTAGCGTTATTTGCGCTTGCACCCGTTTCTTGTATCTTTTTTTTTAATCGACTATATCTTTTCTGTTACTGCCCCAAACCACTGTTAGCAATATCTGGCTAATAGGGATATTGGGTATTAGTCTAGAGGGGGGAGCAGGGTTAGAGGGGGTGGATCATGGGGTTGTTTCCCTGAGGATGGATGTTAGGCTTTCCAGGAGGTGGTGGGAGAGGTTAACCCCTTCATTACTTTAGTGGTTACAAAAGCATTGCATGTAAATGCTTTACTAGCCACTAAGGTGGGCAAGGGAGGTATTTAGTATAGTTGTATGTTTATGTAGCACCTGTACCCCCACCCTAAGTGAGATCATCTGGCTACCTGGTGTTGCTGATGCGGTACATACCTATTTGGCTGAAACAGGAGGCTCTGAGTGCTCCGCGGTGGTGTGGGGAGATATCAGGACAGGTTTTCAGGGTAGTTTATCTTGGTGTACAGTGCCTCCAGCCAGCGAGGATCCTGAGATAACCAGGATGGTCCATGCTGACACTTCTTTGTGGCCCAGTCATTTAGCCACACAGATAGTTCAACGGATGTTTATTGTCATACAGCCAGACGTCATAGCTCTCTCTTTTGTATAAGGTCTTGCAGGCCCCATATAGCTCCTTATCGCTATGGCACTCAGGATAACACATTTAATCCCACTCCTTATGGAGAGGGGAGATGAACTGCCTGACTTCTGGGAGACTGTCAGTATATACCATGGGGATGGGCTTGTAACCCTGCCCCATAACTGTTTTATGCCTTGCTAACAATAAAGAAAGCTTTCGCCAGACCTGCTTTCGTTTTTGGATGCTGTGCGCTACACAACCACATCTCTGCAATTTATCCCATACGGCGGCACGCATTGGAAGGGAGACTCTGGAGGTGAACAAGGAAGTGAGTACTTAGAGGGGGCTATCCCAATGAGGTGAAGGAGGGTGTCCTAGGGCAACTTCCCCAACCTTCAGGGCTTTCTGGTGCCCCCCCCCCATCTTTATGGACTGAGTATACAATCAAATGATACCTTAATACCCAGTGTTCTCCCTTTCCTCAGAAGCACACACACAGCACTGTGAGCACCATTGTTCTATTCCAAACACTGATACTGATAGGCATCACATTAACTGCATGTGACCCAACCAGAATCCTCCCAGGATGACACTCTAAGGTTGTTGCTTGGCCCACACCTGGATACAGTAATATGCATCCAGGCTGCAATAGCAAACCTGGCCTTCACAAGATAGTTAACCCATCTCATTGCCTGTAACTACCAGAACTTATGCTGTTGGGGCCAAACAGAAGAATAGCGGATGGAGGCTATGCTATATTTATATTAACTCTTTGTAGCCAGCTAGTCATGCGTAGTTGACCCTTGGGCTACTAAGGGGTTAGTATGTACTGTAATTTATTATAATACCTATTTTATGTGTAGCCAGGTACCCTCCAGTCTCCCCGCGCTCCCTGTTCCCCCCCCCCCTTACCCTCAGTGTAATGCAGGGTAAAATAGATTGCCGGTGGTTCTCGCCCAGGGCGCCGCCATGTTAGGTGTGCGCGCGAACGAGCGCATAGTTGGGCATGCGCAGAAGTGGCAAAGGCCGGGAAGAGCTCTGGAAGTTGGCGCATGAGTGGGGCAAGGTCACGGCGGCCATTAGAATTGCGCAGGCACAGTGCCCTATGCGCACGCGGTCGCAATGTTAATCAGGAAGCTCAAGGACTACAACTCCCATGATGCTCAGGGAGGAAGCTGCCTGGTGACTTACGAGAGCCAATAGGATGGCTGGATTACTTCTGGAAGAAGCAAAGACTATTGCCTGCTGGTACAGGAATTGCCAGTGAAGACCAGGAGCCTGAAGCTGCAGGTTGGTTCACGGAGCAGTGCTCCAGGGACTAGGCCAGATGTCAATCCCCTAGGGCCCAGCTAGTTCCCTGAGTCACGGTATATGTGTTTTGAGTGCTTGCTATAGGGAAAGCCTTTATGTAGGGACCCTTTCATATAGCATTAGAGAGGTGTATGCTGTAGGACATTGCCTGTGGTTGGTGCAGCCTGAATGCTGAAACAGACACTGATTCCTTAAAAAAACAGTCTGTCAAGGATCATCCGGCTAGAGATCCATCCCCTGGGGAGACAGACAAGGGATTCATCTCTGCCAGAGCAGCGCATAGCGGCATGGGATCATTTTGCGGTGTTGCTGATTCACCAAGGATTCTTCTGGGTAGGACCATAACAGGGAGGTATGCACCAACAGGCCCCTACAAAGAGAAGCGATGTCCCTTACACACACACTAACTTCATAGCTGGTGGACACTGAGAGGTTAAGTGCCCTGGCACATTGGTACACTAAGGACAGAGGGTGATGCAATGATGGACACGTGGGCTGGTGGGATGTTATGCAATGTTATGCAATATTATGTGATGCTGTGCAATTGATATGCCAAGGATAGTATGCTGATTAGTAAATACTGTTTCATACAGCCATGTGTGTATTTACTGTATGGTTGTCTGGTGGGGGCACACTCCCACCACGTTGGGATCCCTCATCAGTGGAACGCTGCACCGAGTGTAAGTACACCCCAGGCTCCCAGTTGCGGAGGCTCAGGCCTCTTGTTAGCCTCACAGGAGACAGCAGTACCAGTAGTTATAGTACCCTTGGGGTACACCCACTACATTTGTATCATATCAGATGTATGGCAGTTTTTACCTATGAATGCAGTATTGTATTTTTTAAATCGGATCCAATGCTTTTAATGGATCCAATAAAAAATGCCTTCATTTTGTGGTGCAACATTAATATATTGCATGATAGCAATGAGGCACTTTGTAGGTGATAATACCGCATTTTTAGGTTACCGTGTGATGTATCCATGCTATTATGTCTCATTCACTTGAACTAGCTGCAGAGTGTCTTTGGTAACCAGAAAGTATTATTTGGCACACAGTAGCACTACTTACAGAATAGGGGATAAAATCTATATTTAGCTCTGTTATGTTTCATGACACATAAAGTAGGCCCATATTTAATAAGTGGTATATGACACACACCTATCCAGCACCGGAAGATACTTCATAGCTCGCTTAATTTTTTTTTTTAGATAAAATGGATTTAACAAGGCATCTGTAATTCCAGGTCTTAAGTCATCTTTTAAACGGCGATTTTATCCTTCAGTCATAAATGTCTCAGCTTTTTAAAACATCACAAGTCTGAGGTTAGGGTTATTCATGTATGAATAATCCTTTTGACAGACAAAGGGCATGAAAACAGAATTCCATGTGACAACATAGTACTCCCTACAGCAGGAACAAGCACGTCTGGCCCATGTGATTTTAGCTCAGCTTTGTTTCCTTAGAAACCATTAGATGTTTCATTTCAAACATTGCCTTCTGAACTTGTTTTTCATTGGAGTTTGGGGGTCATTTGTCCAAATGCCAACTGTCATTGATTTTGACTTGTCTACGCAACTGAAAGTTTTTTTTTTATTATTTTCTCTTGTACATCTCATTACCTAATCAATTTGATTTTCATTGCACATATCTCCTATCACCAAAGAGTATCATTCTTTTTGATGTTTGCCTGCATTTGATTCTAAACTCATTAAATGTTGTTCTTCTTTTAACACTGCACATTTCTGCAATCGATCTATTCAATTATGCCAACCTTTTTATTCTGTTTATGAGCTGTCAATTCTCAATCTTGCACAGTTTTCAAATGTTCAAAATGTTCTGCCTCCATACATTACATAAATAAACATAATACTATATATGTAAAAAGAGGGCAGCACAGTAACAAAACAAAATGTACAGTATTTAATAACTACATTAGGAACATGCAAAGCAAACAGTACATGTAGTACAAAAATGTCAAAGATCAATGTTTTATTTTTTTTAATGGAACAAAAACATCAGCTACACAAGGTATATTCTAACCTCTATGAAATAAATATTTTCCTCAATAAATAAATTCTGAAAATATATATTTATATAATTATATATACAATTATAGAATTACATTATTAAGAAAATATAACAATACTTGTACTGTAGGTCACAGTGTTTAGTAAAGTGTAAAGAAAATACTGTATGAACATATGATAATGTGGATAATGAGAACTGGCAGAAAGATTTTGATGAATTGGTAATGTGCCAATTGTGCTAGTAGTGTGGATAAACTCACCTATCAAAGCAAATAACTAATTATTACATGTACCTGCCATTGGCAACAATAAATACTTTCTATATACTATGGGGCCTATTGCGGTAGCTTTGATGTTATCACTGCAACATCGAACGTGTTAGTATATTCCTACTGAACAGTATGGATTTTGTGAAAAATACAGTATTCCGTAAGATATATTGCAGGGCAAATACCGTTTGGTACAAAAATGACATACCACATGAATTTGAATTTGCTTTTCAAGCAATATGCCTGTATGATTTTGTTCCAGTCTGGAAGAGCTGTGCAGAGAAACTGCATCTCCCTGTACAGCTCTTAGAGGCGATTGCGCTGTTTTTATTTTAATTTTATTAACATAGTATTGAAGTTGGGGATTTCCGGAGCTGAGCCGCATTAATTTCAAGTCGATGGACCCCCTGCTTAAAGTGGTAGAGGCCTCATTACTGGGTACCGGTATCTCCGACAAGTTTAAATGTCATGCGTCTCATGGCCCATGTGACGCGGGAGAATGAAACTTGCCGGAAATACTGGTGCTGCACACTGGGGCCTGCAACTCAGAAAAGCAGGGGGCCCCAGACCTGAAATTAATGTGGTTCAGGTCCAGAGCCCCCTGCTTTAATACTATGTAATTAAAATGAAAATAAATACAAAGTTTCGTTAAAGCTAACCGTGGTTAACCGCCAAGGTAATGAAAGGGTTAAATTGCTATACCTGTTTCTTGGTGGTAGAGGGTGTGGTTTGAGGTTATGGCTGCCCCAGGGTGGGTGTTTAGGCCTCCCAGGAGAGAGTAACCCCTCCCTTACCTTAGTGGTTTTAACCGCTAAGGTAATGAAGGGCTTAATGCCTCCTGCGAGGCCTAACCATCCACCCTGGCGCAACCATAACCATCACCTACCCCCTGTACCACCAACACCACCACACAGGAATGTGCAAAGTGCCATTAGCCAAATAGGGATAATGGCGCTTTTGCCCATAATTCAATACAATACAAAATACAATACTATAAAAAAGAACACAGTAATCATCTAATCCATTGATTCTCACTGTGGTTATCTATGCCCTCAATGGTGCATGGATAGCCACATTGGCATCCAATGACCAACCTTACTACCGACCCCCTCTGCCCCCAACAGCCCCCTCCACCCCCCCCCCAACAGATACGATAATGGATCAAAAAGTCCTATTATCTATAATAACATGTAACCCTGTTTCCCCCCTCCCCCTTCCCCTTCTCAGATAGGATCTATTGTGGGAAAGACTACACTGGTTACTCGAGTAGTGTGGTGCATACCTGCTGATAAACAGTAGCCCTGAGTCTTCCGCCTGAGGGTATAGGGGAGATCAGGACAGGCTTCTGGGGTATTACCTGAATCGTACTCACGGTGACAACGCCTCCATCTCTTGCAGCCCCAGAGATGTGGGGAGAAATCTGCAGGAGAACTTATCTCTTCTTCTTCCTGATAGATTTCAGTCTCAGACAAGAAGTATGTGGAAACAGGTGTTCTTTATTCTTATCACCCTCACAGCAATCAGAAACAGTATACAGTGTCCTCTTGTTCGTCCTCCTTTTCCTCTTCCGTGTCACCAACATTTAACTAAAAACACTAGCTTCAGTCCAATAAATTCTTAACAGGTAGTAACTGGTATAGTAAATAAGGGGCTAACTATTCAACACAATCCACCCTCTCTAGGGTAACTACCCTAAACATTTCGCTGAAAATAACAGCATGGTATAAAATATGTCTCCTTTATGGGGAAATCGAGAAAATTACCATTACGAGGTGGAAATAATCTTAATCTATCGGACCGTAGAGAGGTTTTGGATTTTCACATTGAGACCCTGCTTCTCTGATGGTATGAATTTTGAATGGAACTTGAGTCATTTTTTGAGTTAATAAGTCTTATTCTATATATAAGTAATTCAAGCAAATGTAATATTCTTGTGGCCCTTCACATGATTTGTGGTTCAAGATCATGATCTCTTACATATGTCTATACATGTTGTTGCATGTTTCTACATGCTTATTATATTTTTGTTTATGTCTAGTCATTGTTCATATTTTGTGTGATAAACCTTTTCTTTCCCTCCGCCCCCTCCAACCACTTCCTTTAAGTTTTCACACTGATGGGTATGTATCTCATAATGTTCTTTCTTACTACAAAGTCATATCAAACAGTTTATTATGGGTATAGATTATTTAGCAATTTAATTGGAATTATATTTATGCTTTGATAAATATATTTACAGTATGTTTTGAGGGATTATTTACTTTATTTATTTATTTTGTGCATTTTTGTATAACTAAGGGGGGATACATTGTGTGTAATATATTATTTTTATTATTTTGCTGTGTTTTATTATTGTTATGTTTTTTGCATTCTTCTTGTCTGTTTTTCCTTAAAATTGATGTTTTGTATGGAGTTAGGATTTTATTATATTGATGTCTTATATTTTATCCCCTTTGTTCAGATTTGTTTTTAGTCCGTATTGGGTTTGTTTTGTTTCACTAGGTTGCCATGGCTCCCCTTTATCTACTGTATGTGCTCCGTTTTTTCCGCGCAGGGTGTTTGACATCAGAGGGGTCAGAGTGCCTGCATGCGCGGCAATATGATGTCCCGACGTTTTTAGCGTGAATCCGGACACATGAGTAGATTTGAAAAGGGGACTGCAGGGATTGTTTGTTTACTCCTTGATAAAGTACCTGTAATGCTGCTGACTGCAGGACAGGATACGGACCCGCGGGGCAGAGGTAGGGAGTGGTACACCGACATTGACCTGGGATCTGAGGCCTGGGATTCAGGGGTAGACAGATCCAGTTCCAGGGAAGAGGCTCAGGAACAGGACTAAGGAACAAGGTACTGACTACTTTGCATGAGAAAAGTCCAAGAGCAACTTCCTGCTATTTAAAGGCCAGAGGAAACTGCTGGCAATGAGAGCCAGAGAGAGGCTTACTTCCTGTCAGGAAGTGAGGGCAGGATTTGCCAGGAAGTAAGATGGCCACAGTAGCTTCAGTAAGGATGAAGTCACTTCGTGCCAAGAACTGAGGGCAGGAATTGCCAGGAAGTGAGATGGTCCCGATTGCTTTGGTGAGGGAAAGGTTACTTCATGGTGGCGGTCATCTTAGGTATCTTACTGTGATATTGCCACAATATGACAACACAATTTGTATAGACAAATAGACAAACAATTATTATATTTCTCTTACTGGGTACACCCAGTGCCGTCTTAACGCATGGGCACGCTGGGCAGTTGCCCAGGGGGAACCACAAGCATAGGGGCCCAATGCTATCTATAATTGAGGAAGGACCCTTTATAGAAATATATGATCAAATAATTTTTAAATCTCACTCTTTTTTGTGACTTGAGCACCCCCTTTTTTTTACTGTTACTACATCCATTATGGAGGAACCAGGGGATAACGTGGATGATTTAGAAGAAATTCCAAACACATTTTTTCAATTGTTGTGATGATACACAGAGGAAGAAACAAGCTTTGCGTGTGTTTTACAATATTGTGGATTTGGATACTACTGACATTTCTGACCTTAAGATCCATTTTCAAAAATTGGAAAGATTGTTAATCCACAAAAATCGCTTATGGTGGGTGTAACAGGTGACTTATCCCTGATCAGTAATGTGTCTTTAATCTAGCAGTGTGGTAGTTAATTACTAAACACCACCTGCCTGATTAGATTGCTTACAAAAGCCTGCCTTGGAGACAGGAAGTCACTCCTTAGCTCTGACTGAGAGCTGACCTTTGGAGACAGCACATGTCTTGAGCTCTGCCAAGCATAGCTGATTGCAAGACACCAAACAAGACTTCTAAACCTGGATGCTGAAATTTTCTGTGCACGCACGGGTGCGGTTCCAGGAGAGCAGAGAAGCTTACTCTACAGAAGCTAACAGATAAGACTTTCATTATTAAGAGACTGCTTATATCTGCTTATTTTCATGCTATGGGTTTGGGGTTTGGAGAAATGCTTAACTAATGGAGATGTGAACTAATTGCATAGGATTTCACTAGAAATACTCCCAAGTGAATGGAAGCTTTGTTCCCCCCCTGTGTTTGGATAATTTCCTGATGAAAAGGAACAGGCACAATAAAGCCTATTATAATTTCACATTATAAAGCCTTCTAATTGTGTACCTCTGTGAACGTCCGTCTACATATGGTGTCCGAGGTGGGACAAGAGGTGTCTTTGAAGTTATAAAGGACCGGAGATTTTTATGTGAAATTTTTTTTGTTTTGCTTTTTGCCTACAAACAGTCTGAGAAAAAAAACCTCATGCAGCAGAGATGAGAGTTAAAGGGATACACACCACTGAAACCAAACTGCACTGAAACTTACAAAACCACAGATGGACTCTTTGCCCCAATCCCTAGAGGAGAGAGACTGCTGAAGCAGCTAAAACTTTATTTGCCTGTCACAAAGCGTAATATGGTCATTGAAATAGGGGTTTTGCCTTCCAGCCATAGTCAGGGTTGAAGAAGTGAGTCAGCCCTTAAAAGAGATAGGTGTTTGTTGTTTTAAAAAGTTTTGCTGAAGCAGTGAATACAGATGGTGACCCACGAGTGGTACTGATTTTGCAAATAATGGTTGCCACACCGCATAGGGCTACCAGCTATGAATGGAGTATATCCAGAAAAGTGTGAAAATTGATACAAGACTGTGCTGAAGCAGGGGAATTTTTAGCAAACAAATGCTGAGTGTAAAATTGCCCTATAAAGGAAAAGGTTTTTCAAAGCCAATTGCCGAGTGTTGAGTCCACTGCAAAGAATGTTTTTTTTTTCCTGCAAGTAAAAAAGTATGCCTATTATCTTGGGAGCAAAACAGACACCCAAAGTGTGAAGTGTGAATGCCATAATACCCAAAGATGAGACTGAAAATTACTGAACTCAGGCAGAAAACGAAATTCTGTTGCTGAAGCGGAGCGATTGCACCTACAGTAGCAAGTAAATGGTGTATAGCAAATAGACTTTTTTTACCTAGCAACTGCACATCTTGTATACCTGATAAAAGAAAATGCATGCACAGTACTGCTAATATTGAAAAAAAAAATTACCCAAGAAAGAAAAGTCTACAAAGATGCCTGTGAGAGCTACGACCTCTACAAGCAAAATATGCCCATCTGTAGGACTACCACAATTGGGGGTTCTAGCAAATACAGTGGCAACAGCTGCAATAGTGCCTCCTGAGGTCAGGAAGAAAATTACACCTGATAGCCTAAAAATGGAGGACAAGATGCAGCGTTCCTGTAATGAACCCTACCCCACGGAAGAGTGGCCCCTCCAGTCCAATAAAGAGGAAGACATCTCTTACGGGGAACCCGAACCGAGTCACACCCACAAAACACCCCAAGAATGGTGGGGGTGCCTGAACTCGGCACGAACAGAAAAGACCACTCCCTTTGATGACGAATATGATCAGCAGGAGACAGACCGGGAGCAGTGGATCACCGAACATTTCTGTCAGCTAAAGCAGCTGCAAGAAAAGCCTGGCGTATAATGAGGCTGCTAAAATTTCAAATGAAGATGGAGACCCCAATATCCCTGAAGGGACGGTGTCATCCAAATCAAAAAGGCGGAAAAAGAAAAAGAAAAGCAGTTCTTCACTTACCGTGGAAGGAAAAGACACATCCGCAGATCCTGTGGAGGAAAAGGGGGACCGAGTTGCCCTGCAGCCTAGAGAAAATGGAGAATTCATCCCTCGGGTAACCGAATATCCAGAGGGCCCAAGGCAGAAGTCGTGTACCCCAAAGAAGTGTCTGTCCGGTGCCAACAGTGAGGAACCCTCGGCCAACCATCCCAGGAAAGTGGAGTCGGAGCCAGTGAGTGACGATCCCTTGACCAGCCCTGAAGATGCACTGCAAGCTGCCAGGCATGACTGTGATCTACTCTGTGAAGAATTGGAAAGGGAGAGAAATAATAATGATGAGCTACAGAAGACTGTGCTCGCAATTTACTCTGCGGCCAAGAAAGAATTGGAGGATCTCAAGACTGAGCTAGATACTGCAAAGGCTACTATTTCCGCCATGGAGAAAAAGCAGAGCCAATCTGATAAAATGGTGGCTACGCTAAAGCGGAAGTATGAGGAGGCACTGAAGCAGATGACAGTCTTCCAGCAAGAGGTTCACACTCTTCGCATAGAGCTGAATGCCTCACATCATGAGACCAATAGCTGCCGCAAAGACCTGGAAGTTTCCAGAAAGGAACTACACAGTCTCACTGAGGAGCTGGACATTGCTAAAGAAAATATTGGTAATCTTGATACAGTTCTCAAAGTCTCTCAGAAGGAGCTTCAGACCCTCAACCTAGAGAAGGAAGTCTCACACCAGGAGAGTGTCATTCTCAAAGCGGATGTGCGTAAATGGAAGGAGGAAAAAAAACAACAAAGCAGGTAGCGCTAACCAATTTGCAATAAATAGTATTATAATATTTTATAACACCTTATGTGTGGACCAATATCCACACGTAAGGGGCTGCCTGGTGATACAACAAACTGACCCCCTGGTCAGAACAAGTACATGGAAAGGGAATATGTATCTAAAGGCGCCTGTAAGAACAATGATATAAAAAAAAAGGATATAAAAACCAAGCCTGTTGGACGATCAGGAAAATGGCTCCACAGGGTGTGCTTAAAAGAAAGAAAGCACAACACATAGCATAATACTGTTTGGTAAGAGGACAAACAACACTTAAGACAACATAGATCAGCTGAGAGATCAGATAGGTGAAATATTAAGATAAAAATATTTAATAACACAATTCATATAGCATACATAGACATATGAAACAATATGGACAATAAAAGAATGTTTAAGCACACTGCAGCACCGGTGAATTCAGATGTAATGCCCACTCACCAGATGGATGATATAAGCAGGCAGTGGATATATTAGAGAGTATCCCCTCTCGGTGATGTTAGCTGCTTGCTGCTCCTGGGCGTCTCCGTGGATGTGTGCACACCAGCCGGCGTGTGGGCAGATGGTCTCACGCAGCACACTGGAGGGGACACACAGCTATTCCAGATCGGCAGCAGCAGATTTGGCTCATTGTCACGGACGACCAGTTATCTGAATATCAACAAACGCTGATTCGTCTTTGTCGTGGAGGGGAAATCGCCAGACACAATGATGCAGAAGTGCTTAATTCGCCACCCTACGCGTTTCGAAAGCTATCCGCTTTCTTCATCAGGGGTTTATGATAATAAAAGTCCATGAATGTCCCTTAAATAGAGCGTCCATAATTAATTAAATTATTTTCACCTGACTCAGCTGAATAACAAACAAGACATACAAATAACTAATACATGATTACCTAATACAAAACTACATAGTAGTAATGTGAAAATGTAGTGACTTAAGTGTAAATGTATGGCCTTATACAGTATAATATGACCACATGAGGTGATATACAAACTACTAATATGTGTGTTTACTGTGAGCAGTGCATATATACCATGATATAACACTATATCTATAAGTGATATATAAACTAAGATAGGAATGAACTATTTAGAATAATGAAAAACTAGGTATGATAATGAAGTGACATAAGTGAATTTATTATTATAATAAAAGTGGGAGTATTTGGTGTTGTGCATAAAATAAATTATTAAAGGAGAAAATAGAAAATACATGCACTATATTAAGCTTGGTTTTATATGTGTTTAGAGGATATCAATTCTAACAAATATATATTATGTGGTTGGTTCTGGGGTTAGAGATTGCTGGTATTGTGTGTTTATTAATTAAAATTTTCAACTGGTATCAGTTGATTGGAGGTTAGTGGCCCCTCCTCCCAGAGTTTAATCTCACCCCTCCCCATTTTTTAAGTAGCAGGTTTCTCCATGTTCCTGTGCAGGACATGTCCATTGTGGCCATTCTCCCTCCACTATTCTCCCTCCACTGCAGAGTTTGATGAGAATTTTCACAGGTAGTGTTAGGACCTACATATTGGTCATGTTGTGAAGTGGCTGCAGGCTTAGAATGCTTTGGCCAAATGGTTTAACTAAATGACCCTTATTCATGAGAATACTAACATTGAAGTATTTAACTATGTATTTTGTCACATTGAATGTAGCATTGAGTGTTTTGGGCATTTGTTGTATACTGTACATTTGGCCACGCTCAGTAGCACTCCTTTTGACACACACACACACACACACACACACACACACACACACACACACACACACACACACACACACACACACACACACACACACACACACACACACACACACACACACACACACACACACACACACACACACACACACACACACACACACACACACACACACACACACACACATATATATAATATGATGTGGTGGTTTCTGGGGTTAGAGATTTCTGGGATTGGGTGTTTATTAATTTTAATTTTCACCTAGATAGTAATGCCTGAATACTAATGTATAGAGTATTATCTCTTGGATCTGCTTGATTATAGCCCTCAACTGGCTGCTTACTGTATACTCTAGTGATTGTTTCAGTATGCAGTTATAATTGGCTGCCTACTTTTTCACTGTGATCAGTGAATGATTAAGCATATTTACTCCAATGTTGTAAATAGAGTAACAGAGCGGTTATATCAAGAAATCACCTTGCTCTAGCCACATAGTTGTAAAATCACAGCCCAGCTCTGTGTGACTGCCTATCTGTTCAGGGGTGGCACAAATCAATAGCTCTGTTCAGCAGATGTGCTACCTGAATTACAGCTCTAACTAGCTGCCAACTTATGGATAATATAGGTCTGGTATACAGTATATAAGCACTCTGCAGCTTTAGTAGGCTGCTGGTTTAGCCATTTTACTTAGTGGATATGTTAGCGCGGAGTTATGATGTAAAAAGTGGAGAGAGCAAAGTTTGCTGTAACAGTTTGTCAGCTGGCTGAGCGATCAAGCTGTGAAATCACAGTGCAGTTCTATCTAGCTGCCTATTATGTTAACTGATCAGTGAGATGGTCATGGTAAAATATATTTCTACCTTGCAGCTCTAACAGGCTGCCTACTGAGAGCAAAATAGAGTGCCATTGTAATCTCTATAGTATGATCACGGAGCGCAGGCCTCAAACAACTAATTTTCAGCCTACACTTCTTGAAGTGATGGCAATGCTTCACTATGCCCTACGCGTGTCACTCAAGGTGGAGCTTTGTCAGGGGCAGGTGAACAGAGGGGGTCCGATCCTAGCTTAAATAGCATCCCAGTTGTCATGGCAACTGATGATTTATCAGCAATTGTTAGTCAGGAGCTACTCATAATCCAATTATATGCAGGACTATAACAGAGGTACAATCATCCCTCTCTAAACAAAAATGAAATTCATATATATTGTGGCAGGATGTCCTCATGTTTGACCAGTAAGAGGTCAAACAATTGGTTAAGCTTTAACTTCAGTGGTTTATTCTCTACAATAACAGAAGAATAGGCACACTGTCCCTTTAAGGAAAACACAAACAATAAAATAAAAACCTGCTCCACTTTGGAGACTTACTAGACCACTCAGGCCCTATCTACCTGGATGACCAGCTAAACCAGTTACCAGCCCCAAAACATACCCTCATGTTTAGAGACATAAGTGAATAATACAACAGTCCTTATCTGTTAGATGGGGAACTATGTGAGTCCAGGTAATCCCTCTGATCAATCAGAGCTCTGCTTCCGCCTTATGTCTAGAACGCAGGTTCCATGGAGCAGGGTGGTGTCCAGCAGTTTGGTCATGCCTGTGGCAATTCGGTTTCCTGGCTGTAGTTCCCAGATGGTCCCAAGACCCTGCTCCCTGCAGGCCTTGGAACCAGACCGACCAACCAGTGTCCTCCTGGTTGGGGAGACGTCTCTCTCTCTCCCCTGGCTATGGGAAATCAATCTCCTTGTATTTGGCATCTTCCTGCCTTTTAAACCTCCTGTTCATTCAGGAGTTAAGGCTTAATTGGTTGCAGCTACAGCTAGCCTCTACAGGAGGAATTTAACTGCCTGCATACTGGAAAGCACACAAGCTGCACTACTCCAGCATACAGAGATAGTGGCTCTGGCACAATATATAAAGATGTTATTGTATCTCATAGACTCTGGATACTGTATTTAAGAATACACATGATAAGATGATTGATAAAAACATAACCGAAAAAAATGTAACTGAAAAAGTTGAAAATAATACATTAATTCAATTACAAAAATGTAAATGAAGATAATGGGCATTGAGGCGTTATATGAGTACATTTATTTAGATAGTTCTATATGGGGATGATTACCACCTCAGAGTTTTTTTGTACACCCAGTAGTGTATTTAAGTAGTAAAGCCATAGATTTATTCTGAGCGAGATTCAAATGGAAATGCCTAAACCTTTTTCAGTTTTATTTTCATAGTTATGTTTTTAACCAGTCATCTTATCATGTATATTCTTATAAACAGTTTCCACAGGGTTCGAGTGGAACTGCTACATCGGAGATGTAGCTCTCTCTGTGTAGCTCTTACAGACTGCAGGCAGATCTCAGGGGCAGAACTTAGAAAAAGACAGAGATAAATTCACTACTATCCTGAGCGGTATGGCATCTTTATACCTGACGGTATCTGACTTGCGTTAACTCTTTCTGAATACCGTGATAACACACATGTCAGACTGTGAGTTAGGTCATGCCATAACATTCTATATGGCAGTAATTTTGTCAAAGCTACTAGAATAGGTTCCTATATTGGATGTTAAGAGGATCCTGCTCTTGTTTATAGGAAATATTGGTAGAGGCTCAATACCTTACTAACATCCCATCAGGAAAGTAATGCCTAGATAGTAATGCCTGGATAGCAATTTATAGGGTACGATCTCTTGGATCTGCTTGATTACAGCTCTCAACTGGCTACTTACTGTGTACTCTAAAGTGATTTTTTTCACTATGCAGTTTGAAATTGCTGCCTATTATATTAGCATATTATTAATAAGTCCTATGCAACTCTAACTGCCTACTTTTTCACTGTGATCATTGAATGATTTAGCATATTCACTCCAATGTTGTAAATAGAGTAACAGAGTGCAGTTATAAATAGGGTAGAGGGGATGGGGAATGGGGGTAATTTTCCGGGGAGGGTGGATAAGCCTCCCGGTGGGCAGTGGACGGGGTTAACCCATTAATTACTATAGTAGTTACTAACCGCTAAGGTAATTAAGGAGTTAGTGGCCAGTAGTTTTTATTTTTTATTTTAATGCTGCTGCCCATGGAGGACGAGGAGGATGAAGATGAGGGTAGCCTTCATCCTGGCAGGAGTAAGTACAACTTTAATTTATGATATGCTGGCTGGGTAATGTTTTATTTTTAAAGGCAAATGTGCTATTATCAAGATCAGGATAAGAGGGATTTTTCCCATTTCTATTAAAGGGGATGGACAATATACCTTATGATTATAGGCTAGCTAAATTAAATTTATTTACATCAGAAAAAAGGCGTCTAAGACGGGATATTATAACAATATACAAATATATTCAGGACAGTACAGGGAGCTTTCAAAAGAACTATTCATTCGAAGGGCAGTAAAAAGGACTCAGGGTCATCCCTTAAGGTTGGAGGAAAGGAGATTTCACCAGCAACAAAGGAAAGGGTTCTTTACAGTAAGGGCAGATAAAATGTCAAATTCATTTCCCAGGGAGACTGTGATGGCAGATACAATAGTTTTGTTCAAAAAAAGGTTGGACATCTTTTTAGAAAGGAAAGGTATACAGGGATATACCAAATAAGTAAACATGGGAAGGATGTTGATCCAGGGAGAAATCCGATTGCCAATTCTTGGAGTCAGGAAGGAATTTATTTTTCCCCTTATGAGATATCATTGGATGATATGACACTGGGGTTTTTTGTTTGCCTTCTTCTGGATCAATAAGTACGTTTAGATATAGGATAAAGTATCTGTTGTCTAAATTTGACATAGGTTGAACTTGATGGACATATGTCTTTTTTCAATCTCATCTACTATGTAACTATGTAACTTGCCAATGGGAGCAATAACGGCTGCTACAAATGGCTACTAATAAAGGCTGGAACTTTTTCTGAAGGTTGATTCCAATAATGACATCCAGACTGATGTACATATAAAGAAGTTGGCTACTTACAGCTACCTCCATTCTGAGAGTAATCACCATCACAGATTGCTCAGTAACATCACCTTCAGCCATTTCAGCAGGGTGAGACGTACTTTAATTGCTCCTCTGATTTGGATTTTGTCACGCAGTCGAGTCTATTAAAGGATAAATTCCATCAGAAGGTATTTGATGGCTCCTTCATTGAGGATTCTTTTTTGAAGGAAGCACGATTGGTCAGAATTTAATTACTCAAATTATCTAACGATAAACAATTGATTCAGGGTAAGAAGAATAGTCAATTTTTGAATGATCGGACAGTTGTTTCTACTAAATTTAGCCAATCCTTTAGATCTGTGGGAACCATCATGAGAAGGCATTGGGGCTTTATAATTAATACCCTATCTTGAAGGGACTTTTAGAAGAGTACCCCTCCATTATTTATAGGAGAGCTGATAATAATAAGAGTTTACTAGCGCCTACTAGTCTAACTAAAATCTTCGCAGAGGCAGATTCCTTGGACATAGGAGAAATATTCTCAATAGTTTAACTAACCATTTTGTATCTAATCATTTTTTCCTACAGTATGTCATAACAAGAAAACAGATGGCTTGAAAATTATAGGATTGGAATTGATGCCCCCCTCTATTTTAGCAGGCCACAGAGTCAAAGTTCTCTCCCATAGGGAGACCTTCTGGATATTCAAACTTAATTGCTTGGTTGGGAGGATTTTAACTTGGCGTTCTTGAAGGGAAATGGAGTGAATAACGCATTATAATGTGCTTAGTTCAAAAAATAATTACAAATGTATCATAAATTTGTGACAGTGATAGTGAATTAAACAAATATATACATGTAGCCCGGGTCCCCCTGGTCCCCCATAGGCCCTTTACCTCCCGGCGTGGGTGCGCTATGCAGCAGAGGCAGGGGGCAGGTCCCGACTATGTCAGGGAAGTTGCGTGGCTGCCACAATGGCGATCACGTCGCGGGTGGCTCCCTTCGCAGGGTGCCACAATTTTGTTAATATTTGCGCATGCGTGAGGCTTGCGCATGCACAGTATAAGTGCGCTAAGCGGCAGCCAATAGAGGAGGCTCTAAGCGGGGACTATAGTTCCCATGAGCCTTAGAGACAGGACCACATGTTGCGCAACAGCCTATAAGGCTAGCAGATACTCTGCAGGGGAACTACAGCCCCCAGAATGCAAAGGGGCTACCGGTCAGGTGCTGCAGCTAAGTCAATAGGGCTGCCCAATTCCCCTGTTCTGAGATTGATACTATTCACGTGCTGCAGACCACGCCAGTCGGAGCTGGGACAAGGAAGGGGTAGGTTGTGTGTGCAGGGATCTGGAGCTCCTGCAATAGGCCAGATACCCCCTGTTAGGCCCCAGATAAGCCCCATCTCCCCTCATCTTGTGGTTTCTGCAGGGACAGGCCCATAGATAGGGACACTGCCCATGTAGCATAAAATCAGCGCGCCCGGGTGTGGACACACCGGCAGGTACCCAACCAAGTGTACCAACTCACTCTTACACATTAGTGGACAGCGCTATACCATACATTTGGTTGGGGGATTGACCTTGTGGACACCAGTTGGTTGGGTGCCCAAGGGCCCCTAAGTACTTTGGGAGGTATGGCCGTGCAAGGCCTGGTGGGTAGGCTGTACTACATTAGTGCTGTGTATAGTAAACTGTTATGATTTACACGTGTGTATTCTTTATTGTCCTGTAACGGGGTCATTCCACATAGTAGAATCCCATTACAGGTGTAGGTGCTACTGAACGATCACTCAGGTATACCCTTGGTTCCCAATAACAGAGACTCAAAAATAAAGTGAATGAATACACAATAAATAAATCACCATCAATGTGACCAAAAAGTGTGATAATATTGTTAAACAGCTCAAATCAACCCTTTTAAGACCGTATCTAGATCCATACGATGCACAATTTCTTCCAAATAAGGGGAGCGCAGATGTTCACATTAAGATATGTGAAATGAGAGATAAATTAGTGTAGCAAAAGCGCTAATGTCACAATTTGAACAATAAAGTGTTAATGACAAATGCAATAAAGTGTTAATAACAAGTGCAATAAAGTCCTGTGAAACAATGTCCAAAATGCTGCCTAAAAAGTCCTGCTGCTGTCTCGCAACCAGTTAGAGTATTACAACAAAACAGACCTTTCTGGCGTTTAGATTATGGAGAAACAAAAAGTTCCTTTATAGGATGTGGATCTTTTCAGTATGGATCATTCCGGATCCTCAGAAGTCAAATGAAGATTTATCACCTCAAGAGATGGGAGACAAAAAAACAATACACGCCACCATAGTGCATTATGCTATGATAGAGACAAATGACTGATATACTGTTTATCAGGGATAACGGCAGAGGAATAACATTTAATACTCCATATGAAAAAAGATTGTTGTTCACAATCTACACATAAAAATGTACACTTGTACATGGGAATGAATGTGCACAAAAGTGCAACAATATAAAAACAAATATTTTTAACTCATTCGCCGAGTGTAAAAATTGAAATCCTACTCACGACAAGTGACTAGGACATGAGCCTTAATATGGAGATATCACTGGCACTTAAATCACAACTTCTGGCACAAGGGCTTGTGTCACAGCGCAGACACCGTAGCAGGAATAAATTCTGTGGTGATGTCAATAGGAGACGGCGAGCGAAGAAAATTCGGAGGAGTCAGGATCGCGAGGCTAACCTGTGAGACCGGGACCCAGTACCAGCTAACGAGTTGTGATTCAAATTATGACGTCACAATGGTCTACTAGAGCCAATCAGATTAGAGATATAGTTACCACAATCCGATTGGCTGAATTGCCATGTGAGGGCAGCCATTTTAGATTTAGTGATGTCATGTTAAAGGGAAAGGAAGCACATCTATTCTGATTGACTGGCCTCACTTCCTTTACATGACATAATTTCCCTCCCAAAAAAGAAAAAAAAAGGCACATTATTCCCAGAGCCAATCACAGGCGTGAGAACCATTTGCCAATCAAATGTGACGTCACAGGCCATATTTAAGGCCTTGGCGGCTCATTTGAGCTCAAGAAGCCGGTGAGTCAACATCGTGGATTTAACATGAGGTTGGATTGACAGAGGAAGAAAGAAGATAAAGAAAGAAGTTAAAGAAAAGAAAGGAATGGTCACAGATGAAGAAAGAAGATGGTGATAACAGATGAAAGAAGCATTTTGTTGCCTGGTCCGGATCTTCACCGTGGATGGCATCGGATTATGTTTTGTGATGTCACCGGAGGAGAGCTTGCTGATTCCCTGGGTTTGGAGGGCCAACATTCAATATTGAATGTATGTACTTTTATTTTTACAGGTTTTTGGATTTATTTTCCTATTTTTATGTTTTTCAATGCCCATTGACTGCTAATGTATTAAAGCTGCAGTTCAGTCAATATCCTGCATGTGTGTTTTTTTTTAATAAATCAGTTCTGTAGTAAGAAAAAATACTTTTAGCATTTTCTGTTTTTAAAAAAACAACTTTGAAAGACCAATTTTCTTGTATTTTATTTTAACAGCCATTTGCTAAGGCACTGCCCCTTCATGTCCTGTCACAAGCTCTGGCACACCCCTTTGTCACCCCTGCCCTCCCTCTAGCACATGTCAGTGCAGGAGTGCTCATGAATATTCATGAGCTTCCACTGACTGACAGAAGCAAATAAAAACATATGCCAGCTCTAATTATGTCACCAAAATTTCGCCTATCAATATATGGAGAACGAATTGACCTGCAGCTATACAGTTCTTTAGGTGATTAGAGATTGCACACATAAAACTATTGAAGTAAAAAAAAAAAAATTAAAAAAAAAAAAAAAGACTGAACTGCAGCTTTAATCTATACCTGTTTATGGTACAGATGAATACAGTAATAGCCAAAACCTTTTTTGGCAAATGCATTTCTTCTGTTGACTGTTATATTTTCTATGTTTGTTTATTGTTTTGACTAAATTGTGTTTAATTGTGAGAGCTTGTTTTGATTTGTATTTTTTTACAGATTGTTTAGCGTTTTTATTTAATTATGTAATTTGTTGGCTAATGGTTAAATGTATGTGTTGCCTAGTGTATGTATTAATTAATTGATGTGTTGCTACTGCTTTTATATATGGAATGTATTGTTTGGTTTGTGGTGTGAATTCTTTAATTGATTGTCTAGTGATGTGATTTATTTAATTGATTGTCTAGTGGTGTCATTTCTTTAATTGATTGGCTAGTGGTTTTATTTCTTTAATTGATTGGTTGACTAGTGATTTTATTTAATTGATTGATTGGCTATTGCTTTTAATTTTTTACAGTTTGGGGGTTTAGGTGCTTGTTGTATACTGTAGGTTTAATTATTGTGTATTTTGGATAGTCAGGCTTTTGTATTAGAGTGACCATTGACTTCTATAGTAGCTTATCATGCCATATGATATGGGTATGATGTACTACTACAGTATAACAATCAATGGGTACAGGGTGGATATAGTGGTTCAGGGGTAGGTGGTTAAGCCTCCCGGGTGGGTAGGGGGGCAGGGTGGGTTACCCCTTAATTACTATAGCGGTTATTAACCGCTAAGGGGATTAAGGGGCTAGGGGACATTAGAATGTATTTTGCTATGTTTTTTTCTGGCAACGGAGGGCATGGATCTGCAGTATGCTGATGAAGACAACCTTCATATTGCCAGGGGTAAGTAGAACTGTTTTATTTACATTATTTTTGCTGCATAGCTAATGCTGTGTTTAATATCCGTATCTGGATAATAGTTATTTTGCCCATTACTGTACTGTATGTGTTTGGGGGTGGGTGGTGGAGTGTATTTATTGAAATGTAGGCCATGTTTAATTTTTTAAATACAGGAATGGTACCGCAGGCCTGCGGGGACCCACAGGGACCACCCGAGTACACCCGGACGCCCACGGGTACCACCTGAGGACCCATGAGGGACATCCGCTGAGAAGAACCGGGGGACCCAAAGCTGTGGGGCCACGGGGACCTGCGGGGACCACGCGACGGCACCAAAGACACCGTGGGAACCACCTGAAGGCCCCCAGACCACTGTGGGAACCACCTGAGGGCCCAGAGACACCCATAGGTACGACCCGGGGAGCCCCAGACACCCGTGAGGACCACCAGGGACCACCTGGAGGCCACGGAGCCTAGCAGGGACAACCTGGAGGCCCCAGACACCCGTGGGTAACCCTGGGGTCCCACTGTGGTGCCTGCAGACACCTGTCAGGACCACCCGGGGACCCCCGTTGGCCTGTGTTATTAATCCTGTTTCTATAAAAATAAATATTGGTTTTACAGTATGTGGGGGCACGGGGTGGGTTGTGTATTTGGTGCTTACTAGATATTTAATTTTAATTTAAATATTGCTTTCCGAGATACAGGCTCGTTATGGGGTGCCAGTATCTCCTATGCATGGAAATGTCTCACGTCACGTGATCGAGACATTTCCATGCCTATGAGATACTGGCACCCCATAATGGGGCCTGTACCTCGGGAAGTAGGGGGTCCCCGGATCTGATACCAATGCGGTTCAGCTCCAGAGACCCCCTGCTACAATACTGTAATGTTTAAAATTAAATAAAACCCCTGCAATAGCCTGTGAGAGGCATGCAGTTAGAGTGACTGATTCAGCCTATCTCTTACTGTGCGTCTATTACAGACAGGCAGACTCCGGTAGGACTCACACAGCAGGGACCCCTTCTGTGTTAATCTGATGGGCCATTAAGTCTGCAGTGGCAAAACTTGTGAATATATCGGAAGCTACACACGGCACAAGGTAAATGTTCAGATAACGGCCGCTGCATCTGTACATGTGGTCATGTAAACATCTCTGATAACTGTTTATTCCTTAACAGAAAATCGATTATAGGTAGAATTACAGGAGTGCCTATTACCTATTTATTTGCTTACTCAGTCGGCACTTAAGAAGAATTTTCTTGAAACCCTGCTGAATAGGCATACTGGTGCAAAAAATTGGATGTGAGGAGCTTCTATTAAAGGTGCAACAATATAAAACTTAGAAAGTGCTATATAAATCAAGTGAGTGATATATGTGAATATTATAGAATATAATTGAATAAACCGGTAAACTTCGCAGCTTAACCCTGAAGGAGAAGATCCAGTTCCTCCTTATGTTGATTGTAGAAAAAAGGCTTGTGAGAAGCGCAGGTGTCACCGTATGAGAAGAAAAAATATATATATAGTGTAATATGTTCAACAGGAAAAACAACCAAAAGGATCACAAATGGGGACTCACAATTTCTCAAAATAATACCAGCAATATGTGTGTAATGAGGAAGACTTGCTTGATGAGAAGTACCAGGCTTCAACAGGACAGACCCTCAATGAAAAGAGATGACACTCTTAGTGCAACATTGCATGTTCACCATAAAATATATTTATAAAGCAATGAATATTGCACTCACATTTGGCACAATGTGCATAGACACATAAAATTATAGATGCGCAGCTTCTGTGTCACCATCAGCTCCACTCTCGAGGTCGCGTCACGTCACTTCTGGTTTGGCCCGTTTCGCGTCACGTCACTTCCGGAAGTGACGTGACGCGACCTCGAGAGTGGAGCTGATGGTGACACAGAAGCTGCGCATCTATAATTTTATGTGTCTATGCACATTGTGCCAAATGTGAGTGCAATATTCATTGCTTTATAAATATATTTTATGGTGAACATGCAATGTTGCACTAAGAGTGTCATCTCTTTTCATTGAGGGTCTGTCCTGTTGAAGCCTGGTACTTCTCATCAAGCAAGTCTTCCTCATTATACACATATTGCTGGTATTATTTTGAGAAATTGTGAGTCCCCATTTGTGATCCTTTTGGTTGTTTTTCCTGTTGAACATATTACACTATATATATATATATATATATATATATATATATATATATATATATATATATATATATATATATATATATATATATATTTTCTTCACATACGGTGACATCTGCGCTTCCCACAAGCCTTTTTTCTACAATGAATAGGCATACTGACTGATTTATGCATTCAGAAGCATTAAGGTATGCCATGCTCTGTCCACACAGATGATCATAGGGGCTGTCCTACTTTCGCTTTTTGTTTTATACATATTTGTGTATGGATACTACAAAAGACTGAATTTATACATTTTTAGTTTACTGGAAATCTTATTCTTACAACAGTGGAAAATGATGCTTGTCATAATGACTTTTGACTGCAAAGAAAGAGTAACACAGAATAAGTAAGATGTGACTGTGAAGGTGTAATGAATGTCTTTAGGCACTGCACATTAAATGTCAATCATGACAAATAATGTTTGCAAAGAGCAAGAGACCTTTTCTTGTCCTTCAAAAAGAATTTCAAGCATTCTTGAATGTTCACTAAAAGTGCTTTGTACATAACTTTGTGCAGTGGATGCTGTAAGTACCTAGGAACATTGTGTCCTGATAACAATGGAAATCTAGAGTCAAATAAGAATATTGTAAAAATAAACTCCCAAGGACTTCAATTTGTTCTGGCTAAGAATAGATCAAATAATTGTAAATGCCACTGAAGTAATGTTTTATATATTATTAGCTCAAAGTTTCTGTTAGTAATTCCCATTAACATACATTTCAAATTTGAGGGTGGAAAAAGCCACTGTTAAATTCTGGGTGCCCTACTATATTTTCTTGAAATAATATAAATACAACAGTCATATATTTTACTTTATTCTAGTTACAATTGTTATCATGTAATTAAAGCAGTAGAATGGTTCACTTTCAGAATATATTTAAGCATTTGCAGCCATCATTGTTTCCATGTTGACTGAGTTTTAGTGCCATTTTATCCTGCATCTAACAGTAGTAAAAAACAGAGAAAATACTGTGCGCTACTATCTAACCCAGAATATGGAATATAAATAAAGTGCAGTGACTAAACCACATAGATAAGTGAACAAGACATAAATCACAATAACCACAGTGAGGGTGTATATAAGAAGAAATTATATCACATAACCGTGTATTGGTAGAGGCGTCTGCTGCTATAAACACAGGGGGTGGCTCAGCACCCCCCACACTCTAAGAAATGGAAACAAAAGAAACGCCAAAATTCAGGGAAGAAGGGAAGAAGTAGTTTATTCTACGAAACATGTTGGATGATTTTTATCTAGTGCTTTAATATTGCCATTGCCTCCATTGGCTTCACCCTGCTAGTATCACTCCCGGTGGTAATTTTGGGCTTATGAGAGACTCTGAGAGACTTTGAGAGACTTTGACTGCCTCCCTGCCGGTTCCCTCGCTGCTGCGGAGACTGTGACGTCATCACGCAGTATCCCGCAACGGAGCGACAACGTGGCACGCCGAGTGTACCCTTGCAGAGCTGAGGTCTCACCCCCGCACAGTGGATCTGCTCGCTGAGCTACACGAGCTGCACCAGATGGCTTGGAAGCGCGAGCGGTCCCACCAAGCACCAATACCTGCAACGGAGCCTGGTTGCTGTAAAGGGAAATCCCCTTGGGAGCGATGTACTGCTGGATGAGGGGTTTTGGACATTAATCCTGCTCCTGAACCAACGTAGCGCCCCCGCTGAGAGAAGCAAGCTCCAGACTCTTCTGACAACAGTTGCTGAGTGGTAACTTGTGTGAAACACACTAAATGCACCTATTCCACTGTTTTGATGTACGCAGATTTATTACCCTGTAATTACTAATATATAGCAATACTTGCTTCACTATTTGGCGTTGTGCGCTGTTTCTTTTGTTTCCATCTAACGGTAGTAATGCTTTCAAGTATTTCATATTTCCCCCCATGTTCGCTATCATGGGAATTGGACAGGTGTAACATGAGAGACAAAGGAGGGTCCAACAGATATACACATATGGAAAACAACCAGGGAAGCGCTATATTAGTTGGGATCAGGCTCAGCAGCCAATTTTATGTATAAACCACATATAAAACAATAGCATAAAATAGCATGATTGAATACACAAAAATATAATATATAAAATGAGTAACACAAGTCTCTGCCAGTTGGAGATTGTCCAGGTGATGTAAGTGCAAGTTAATGCCCCTGTCTGATATGACAGACTCGGGCAAGAGTGACCTTTGAGAGGTATAAATCCAGAGTGGTAGCTGGGATGGAAAGCGCTACCAACTGTGCAGGTAATGAAGTGTGTGGAAATGGGAAGGTGCCGTAGGCATCAAATATGGAAAAAGCTCACCCAGACTTCAAACTCTTTGCGCTGGTGGCTCCTTTTGTTTCCTCCTTCACAGCCTCGCTGCAGAAACTCCGCTGTACAGCTCTCCTGGGCTTGCACACCAGGGATGGAACTACTCACAGGGTGCCGGGTTTCCGGGTATGACGTCACGGCCGGACGTGACGCACCAACCCTTCCCGGCTGTGCCTGGAGCTGCCGCAGCACACAGGGGCTGAGAGCCAAATTTCACACACCTCACACAGCTTCAAAGTTCCACAGCCTCCGCAGTACACTCTCCAAGGGACTCCACGTTAGACCACCAGGACTGGGGCAATGAGACAGGGATGCACAAGAGCTGCAACCCCTCTAGACTCCTCCTCCTACGCGTTTCAGCACGTGACGTGACGTGCTTTCCATCCCAGCTACCACTCTGGATTTATACCTCTCAAAGGTCACTCTTGCCCGAGTCTGTCATATCAGACAGGGGCATTAACTTGCACTTACATCACCTGGACAATCTCCAACTGGCAGAGACTTGTGTTACTCATTTTATATATTATATTTTTGTGTATTCAATCATGCTATTTTATGCTATTGTTTTATATGTGGTTTATACATAAAATTGGCTGCTGAGCCTGATCCCAACTAATATAGCGCTTCCCTGGTTGTTTTCTTTATTGTCCTTATTCAGCAAGGTTTGGGTACCTTGCATTGGAAGCTGCTTATGTGTTTGGATCATTTTGGTTCCGTCTGCCATTTTTTGTGCTATAACCACAATTAACCCCTCTCACTCCTAATGGTTCATGTCACATAACCTATTAATGGTATAAAAGTATATGTATTCATAGGATTTAACTACTCACATCATCAAGGTGTATTTTCGTTTCCATTCAATTTATAATTAAATTTTTTTTTTTTTTTTTTTTTTTTTTTTTTTTTTATCACACTTGGATTTATTTAATAATCCATTTTACGGTGAGTGGTTTCAGGAACATCACCAGGCGCACAAATTTTTCTTTTGTTTGCTTGTTCAGATATACACATATACACAGGTGCGCCGACGAGTATTCTAAAACTTGCCTTAAACTTGCTTTGGAAAATCTGGGGCTATCACCAACAAGACCCAGGTACATGCTGGGTACATGCTGCAACATTTCAGTGACATTTCTGCAGAGACTAATGGCACATCAGATTAACACAACAGGGGTCCCTGGCAGTCCCATTCAGTTTGAATGGACTGCCAGGGACCCCCGCTGTTAATTTGATGGGCCATTAGTCTGTCTGCAGAAATGTCACTGAAATGTTGCAGCATGTACCCAGCATGTACCTGGGTCTTGTTGGTGATTGCCCCAGATTTGTTTTAGAATACTCGTCAGCACTACTATATATATATATATATATATTATATATATCAGTCCAGAAAAACAGGCACTCACATTTGCGTAGATACAGGTAGTAGTAGGGTGCAGACCGTCCAGGTGTCAGCAAGGCAGCACACCTAATAGAAGATATCAGAACGGGCACTAACCTTTGTTTTTGTCTCATCCTGCTAGGTCCCACCATACACATCTATGTGTGATTTGGATTACAAGCTAACAAAGAAACCTTTATATACACGCACCCTCTGAGAAATTTGTAAGTACAAATCTCATTGGGACATATTTATCTGAATGATCCACCATTTGAATAGACATATTTGCACTATTTTGCTTGTGTTTGTTCTCTTCTATATTTATCTGCGCTCCCCAGTATCCGGCTACCTGAAAACATTTTGGATTGAAGAAAATAATCTACACGAAGGGTTGAAGCAGCATTTATTTCTTATATCACTGATTTTTCACTTTTTCACTTTGTATATTTTATATAATCACTCACGTGCACTTATGAAGTCACTTTAACTTAGATTTAAGCGCCACGCTTTAACTATTGGTTTGCACTAACCTTTGGATCTTGGAGTGCCTGTCCTGACTCTATATGTATATAGTGCACTTTCCCACCCATGGAAGATATGGCAGCTACAGTGTGTGTGCTGTGTTACCTGTGGCTCACAGGAGGCCTGAACCTCTGCCGCTGGGAGCCTGGGGTGTACCTGATTCATATGGTGACAGCGCCTCCACCTGCAAGGGATCCCAACGGGGTGGGATAATCCTCTTACAGGAACAATACCAATAATACACACACTCAAGTATATACTAACAACCGTTACTGAACACAATAATATTGGTATCCTGTTCCACACAGTAATATACGCCCCAACCTGATACCACCAGTAAATGTCCCCGAAGTACATTGGGTGCTAGGCACTAATACCCTGATGTCCCTCTTCCCAATGTCAAGGCCCACCCAAAGTGTTGGAGATAGCGCTATCCCTTGAAGTATTGGTGCACTAGTTGGGTACCTGGCCGGGGCTCCAGCCCCAAGGTGATGCAGAAGAACAAAGAGGATCCATCTGATCCAACGTTGTCATCTGCGATGGCGAGGAATTCCAACTTGTGGACGGGATAATTCTGGTCGCTGGGGGTTGAACTGCGGCTGACGTAAAAATCTCACGTCCCCCAGTTTGAGCATCGCTGGTTTAAGTGATACAATAGATATTGTATAGGGCAGTACACAGATTAGGAAGGGATAAAGGGCCATGGTAAAGCGTAAAGTTTATTCAGGAGAAGATGGGGAATTCAGTTCAGAGTACAATAACATAGTAGCTGGAGATAATTCAGAAGAGAATAAAACTAAAATGAGCATGGGAATAAAATAGATCATCTCAAGCTCTAAACAATCTTAATATGGATCTTATCTTAATATATATGAGGGGTATGTAGAAGAGCCAGTTTTCTCTGTCCTAGAGTGTAGTTCGGGGACATATCTTGGGGTCTCCCCACCGTTCCAAACGGATCTGCTAGAGTTTTCAGGAAGATATTTTAGGCCAGATTAAAGTTTAGTTTTTGTGATCGCAGTGTCTAAAGTTATTGTATTATGCAATAGTATTAGAAAATAAATTAATAAGGATGTTTGAAATGTTGTTATAGTTATGTCATACAATGACGCGGTCTAGAGTATACATGATAGTGTTTTTTTCACACTTATAATAGTTATTCTCAGTTCAAATGAAAAATTACAGATATATACATGCTGGGTGGAGGAGTCATGACCGCTGCTGCCCGTATGCAACCTCATGTAGGTGATAGGGGTTTAACCCTTACCACTAAGAAAGCCCCTGGGGAACTTGGGCATGGACACTGGACCAATCTCTTCCTTGGTCCAGTTGAAAGTTCTCACCCAAGGGCAGACGGTTCACAGGCCATGTTGACCTGCATAGGCCCGTTGTATTTGTTTCAGTTCATTTTTGGTGTACTAGATGGTGCTGTCCCCCCCCCCCCCTTCCCTTCCACTCCGGTCCATGAGGTAGCTTCCAGGCTAATTCCTTTCACAAAATCAAGTGGTGGTGCTGGGCAGTCTTGGAGACGACTTTGGAACCTATGTGGGCTGTCCATTGACACATAATCAATGTCGATAACAATACTGTCACATAATATAAAAGGTTTTAATATCTCATCAGATTACAAAAGGAAGAATGCAGATTTGTTACTATTGCAGGAGACCCATTTTAGCACAGATTGCACCCCTAAATATTTTGATTACATTTTTAGTCAATGTTTCCTTGCCTCAGCTCAGACCAAGAAGAGAGGAGTGGTAATTCTAATTAACAATAGGCTCCCCTTGGTAGTGGAACAAATTAGAAGGGACAAGTAGAGCAGATTTCTAATACTAGTAGGAACAATACAGGGTCAGATGTTGCCAATTGCCAATGTGTATGCCCCATGTGAAAAAGACCCATTATTCTTCTCTTCTTTCTTTGAAGTTTTAAGAAAGGAAACTAACAGGAGACTTTAACATAGCATTAGATCCAGATTTGGATAGGTCAATACAGTCTACTCATCCTAAAAAAGGAGGAAACACACATGCTTGTAAAAGGATTAAAGGAGGCGTAGCTGTCGGACATATGGAGGGAGTTGCACCCAAAAGAGAAGGGATATACACTGGCGACACACTTTATTCGAGCTCGGCTAGTCCCACGAATTCGGGTATACCCGGGTGTATTGAGGTTTGTGACTGTTTTCTGCCCGAGTGCATTGAGGTATTTTCCAAGCAGGGATTGAAGCATTTTATTCCCCCTGGCTGCAATACTGCACAGTATATATATATACACTGCATTACAATTCATGAATTTATGCCATCTGGTAGACACGCGAAGCATTGCAGCCTATTAAATCCTAATCATTATCATTTAACAGATCAGCCGCCCATCAGCCAGGCATGAACCCAGGCTGGGAAGGCAAATGCAACGGGGCTTGTCAGAGGTGAGGAGCGGCGCATTCCAGGTATCTGCCAGGTACATACTGGGTATTTGCTCGAATAAAGTGTGTCGGTGCAGTACTTTTTTTTCGAATCCACGTATGAGCTACAGTAGAATAGATTACTTCTTTATTTCAAACAGAATGTTTCCAATGGTCACAGTGACCCAGATCAATGATATTTCATGGTCTGACCACGAACAAATTGAGTTGAAGACCACGGATCTCAGCCTGAACAGACCGGCAGCAAACTAGAAGTTAAATTAATGTGTCCTGAAAATTCCAGAGGTAATACAAAAGATAGATAAGGAGATTGATTTCTTCAAAACTAATGAAGGAAGTGTGAGTTCTCACACAATGCTATGGGAAGCATATAAGGCAACTCTTAGAGGTTATCTCATTAGCATCGCAGCTGGGGGGAAAAGGGAAAAAAACAAAAAAAATCTGGAATTGCAGACAAGATTTGCAAACTTGTCAGGGGAACATAAAAACAACAGTAAGGTGGAAATGCTGAGGAAACTGAAGGATACTTGAATTTAGCTAAATTTGTTCCTAACCTCCCATGTGGAAAACACAATGAGTTGGTCAAAGAGGAAATTTTATCAAAAAGCAAACAAACCAGATACCCTGCTAGCAGCAAAATTTAGGATCAGGCAGTCAAATTATAATATCTAATCTATTAGTCGTAAAACAGGAGGGTTGACCTCTAATCCTAAATTGATAGTAGGAAATGCAAAAGCTATTATGAGAGGCTATACGATGGGGAGAAGGTCATACATAATGCTAATACAAAACAGGCCACAGAGAACTTTCTGGCAGAGGCCAGGTTGCCGAGGTTGGGTGAGGAGGAGGAGGAGTCTCTTGCAAGGGAATTCACATTGGAAGAGTTAACACAAATTATTAAGCAGCTAAAGCCCCAAAGGCCCTGGCCCAGATGGATTTTCAAATTTGTAGACCTACTTGACCCTCATTTACTCCGAATGTATAATGCAATACTAGATGGGGCGTCATTCCCAGAACAGATGTTCCAAGCTTCTATCTCCCTTATACATAAAAAGGGAATGACCTGACTAACTGTAAGTGTTACCGGCCAATTTCCCTAATCAATTAGGATATTAAAATGTACTCAAAAATGTTATCTAATAGAATAAGTCGGATTCTGCCTAGACTGGTCCACCCAGATCAGGTGGGTTTTATTCCAGGCAGACAGGCGGAAGATAATACAAGTCACATAGTTGATCTGATTGAATTGGCATACACAAAGAAGATCCCAATTATGGTGTTAAGTCTGGACGCAGAAAAAGCATTTGATAGGATAGACTGGCCGTATCTTCACGCCACGCTGGGAGTTTTGGGGTTTGGGAACAGAATCTTAAGCACCATCGCTGCATTATACTCCAATCCAGTGGCCAGGGTAACTCATCAATGATTCCCATCTGATCCATTTAAGATCAAAAGTGGCACCAGACAGGGTTGCCCCCTTTCCCCTTAACTTTTTGCCATGTGTATGGAACTAGATATTATGGGGCTACAAATTAACACTTAAACAGACAAAGTTGCTCTATATGCAGATTAGGGTTTTTTGACCATATCGAGGCCCCTTACCGCCTTACCCAAACTTTTTAATCTCTTGAATTCCTTTATTAAAATTTTAGGCTTTAAGATAAATAATGCTAAGTCAGGGGCACTAAACATTAATCTCCAAAGGAACAGAAGAAGTTACAAGAAATTAATTTTAACTTTAAGTGGCAATCCCAAGCCATTAAATACCTAGGAGTATCCCTCCCAATAATTACAAAACATTGTACCAGGCAAATTACCCCAAATTCATCCGGAATTTAAATGAAGATATCAGAATCTTGTCTACATATAACATCTCTTGGATAGGCAGAATACATTGTACCAGAATGAATCTTCTCCCCCCCATACTCTATCTGTTCCAGACTCTGCCAATACCGATAAGGTTAAAGGATATCCTTTCTCTAAAATCCCTAATTACCAAATTTATTTTGAACTTTAAGAAACCAAGAATTAAAGGAAGGACACTTAAAAGACCAACATTGGTGGGGGGCTTAGCGGTACCATGTTTGTTATCGTATTATAGAGCGGCTCAGTTAAGCAGGTACAGCAAGGCCCCACTAATATGACGGGTTCCATTCTGGGGACCCGTCGTAAAGCGAAAAACGCCGGAAAGTGGAACTGGCGATTTTCGTTAGGTGTGCATGCGCAGACCGGCAATGCGCCATTCCGCGCATGCGCGACCCCGGGCCAGCCATGCACGGACATGGCGGCGATATGCGGCGACATGGCGGCCCCCTTCTCGGCACCGCCGAATCGGCGGATCGACGAAAAGCGGAGCGCCGAGAAGAGGGGACCTGCTGTATTGCTATGGCAGCCGGATGTTCTCTAATGGAATCTGGTCCCAAAAATCAATATTTAAATCCTTCAGAGCTGCTTACCTCGATGTCCAATTCTTCCAGATGTGGATTAACCTCTAGGGACACGCTGATGACCCCAATATTTGATAACACAAACTTTGCTCCGGGCCTGAATAATAGAGATTTAGCCATTTGGAAAAATTAAGGAATTCTTAGGCTTAAAGATTTGGAGGCGGGAAAGAATATTAAAACCTTTGAACAAATTAAGTCAGAAAAGGAAATCCCCCAATCTGAATTCTTTAGATACCTCCAAATCAGAGCATTTTATATGAAATTATCACCTTTCCACCCATTAACAAATTTCGAAAAGCTCTGTATTTTGAAAACAGACACATGTGGACTTACTTCTCAATTGTATAGGGAAGTGATCTGTTCTGGCCCAGAGTACTCACAACCGTTGCAATTTATTTCACAATGGGAGTTGGACCAGGGGAAAACCCTAGACGTAGAAGAATGAGATGAGATATTTTTTTGACAATAGCAAAAAGCTAAATCTGCAAGTCACTAAAGGAGAATGCATACAAAGTATTGATGAGATGGTATCTCACCCCATTAAAATTATCTACATTTGTGGCAGGGTACTCCCCATTTTGTCCTAAACAATGTGGATAACAATCAGACTTGTTACACATGCTGTATTCTTGCACTCAAATTAAGTTTATCTTGCAGGAAATTCATATTTTGCTCCAGAGGATTTTGGACCTCGAAATCTAATTCTAGCCCTACTGTTCCTGTTAAATAGGCCAGCACAACAGCTGTCCAAAGAAGAAAACAAACTTACTGTGCATATAGTAACAGCTACGAGGTGCGAGATCGCAGCATTATGGAAACAAAAGGATTCTCCAGTAATCACAAAAATTATAAACAAATTTTGGTCTGTCTGTCAAATGAAGAAGCTTACAAGCCTAGTAAATGATGCAGGCACCAAATTAAAAAAAAATATGGAAGCCATGGTTATGGTAGCTCAATCGGATATACCAGGGGTGAGCATGACCACAATTTTGCAATGATAGATCTAGGTGCATTCTCGTTTGGTAGTCGTCCAGAAGTAGTGGATTAGACTATCAGCTCAATATATGCTGTGACTGAGGTCTAGATGGTCATGGGCTGCACAGAGGGACGGATGAGAGTACATAAGCGTAGTGGATCTTAAAACGGAGACGAGGCAGGTCTGGAGTTGAAGTCCCCATCCCCATCTCCTTTCCCCTTTCCCCCCGCCATACATCCAAGTTATGTATACCTGTGTTTTCTACTCTATGGACATGATGTAGTGGATGTCGGCATATGTCATATATTGTATTGGAGTTACATTGTGTCTGTGCATATTGGAAATAAAATTTAAGTTACAAAAAAAAGAGAAAATTTTACATGATTAGTGACATATACAATAAATGTCCCTCAAACTCCTTCTGTTTCACTTTTAGCTTTTCAAAAAGTCCGGCTATAGTACTATCTATTTATGTTTTAAAAAAAAGACAATTTGAATGGACTATGGGCTAGATTTTCAAAGATCTGTTATCTTATGATATGATGTTGAACTAGGTTAATGCCCATTAATCATAACTAGGTATTCACTAAAGCAAATAAAGTGGAAAATGGGCAGACTAGGTAGGTCAAGTGGTTTCTATATCCTCAGGGAAAAGATTCAGCGCTCCTCAAGTAAACAAAGAAAAAAAGAAAAGAAAAATAGTGAAGCACGTTCAAAAAAGCTTCTGAGCAAATGCCATAGGTGAGATATGCGCTTACATGCAAGTGCCTGTGTCCAAGCACTGTGTCCAAGCACTGCGTTCAGGCACTGCGTTCAGGCACTGCGTTCAGGCACTGCGTTCAGGCTCCTTCTTACTTCTCCTCTACAACAATAAACAGGAAAATTGACAGGCAGACAGAGCTCCTTCTTAAAATATCGCTTTAATAAAGGTATATTCTCACAAGTATACAGAGCATACAAAGATTAGAAGAGAACCAGTTTGTGTGTACTTCTTGCCCCTGGTTACTGCGACTCTCCACGCCGTTCAAGCCGGCGTCCGACGTCACTTTTAAAGCTTTAAACTCTTCTGCCCTCCCTACATTTCAGCCCTAATTTCTCGCTATGCACCATCCCGACTCTTGTGTTCTGCTCAAGGATGCTTTCTCTCTTCCCCCTTTGTATCTAAAGCCCTCTAACACCTTAAACCTTTCTCACTGACTGCCCCACACCTCTGGAATGCCCTTCCCCTCAATACCAGACTAGCACCCTCTCTATCCACCTTTAAGACCCATCTTAAGACACACTTGCTTAAAGAAGCATATGAGTAGCACCTTGGCTTATACTATACACATGATACATAAAGATTGGCCCCCTGCAGATGCACTTACCAGAATGCCCTCCTACTGTCTCTGTACGTTCTTCCTACCTACCAATTAGATTGTAAGCTCTTCGAAGCAGGGACTACGCTACCTAAATGTTACTTTTATGTCTGAAGCACTTATTTCCATGATCTGTTATATTATATTGTATTATTTGTTATTTATATGCTTGTCACGTGTATTACTACTGTGAAGCGCAATGTACATTAAAGGCACTATAGAAATAAAGACATACATACATACTGCCGGTTCTTGGGTGCCACACAGTATCTGGTTCCCCTTCAGCCTACACGTTTCGAAGAAGGGTTCTTTGTGGCTTCTTGTTCACAGATCAGTCATGCTGAAGATACGTAGGAGAAGCTACATCTGAAGATATTTTCCTCTTGTTTGCTCCTAATAAATGACAAGGAGAAGTAACGGTTGGGGCCTCTCTGTATCCACAAGGAGCTTATCTGCTCCCGGGATCACAAGTCTACGCTTGGCTCACGCATGGGTTTCTATATCCTGTCAAATTATATGTTCTACTTGTCTAGGTTTGGCCCTTACATTATGAATCCATCTGTTATTTGATATGTTCTTTCCTTTATAGTTGCACAATGAGGTTAAATGAGATGAATCTACTTCAAGCAAAGCTGCATTTAGAACAGAATTACTAATGCAGAACATGAGGTTTTATTTGGTGGAGTATTTCTATTACTGTTTAAATTCTACAATGATCTTTCAAGACAGTTCTTGGGAAAAACGGAAAACTACCAAAACAGAAAGAACAGAAACATAACAGTGTTGCTTGATTTATTCAATGTGGAGTTTTTAATTGTGTTTGATGTAACAGTGATATAAGTAACTTCAATAGCAACTAGAAATAGAGGGCATGCTCTGAAGCTGGAAGGAGGCAGACTAAGGCCTCGGCCATGTTTACCGCTTGCTGGCGGAAGCGTGCTGAGGCGTGCTCCCGCTCAGCACTGAGCCCCTACAGCCGCAATTAGAGCGGCTTTAGTAGGGGCTCATCTGCGGTTCCGCGCGCTTGCGGAATCGCAGGTCTTAGGGGAATTTAAAATTCCCCCGTTTGCCGGTGCGACAGGCCGGTCACGTGAGCGGTTCGCCCAATGAGGGCGAACCAGCTCCGTGACATCACTGGCCCGCCCCCCGGCCAGTGACGCGCCTGCCCCCGGCCCGCCCCCTGACGGCCCGCTGACAGCGCGTGCGGTAAGCAACCGCAAGGCCAGGGAAAGCACCTGCTTTCCCTGCGCCTCAGCACGCCAGCAGGGAGCATGTCCGAGGCCTTAGATTGTAAGCTGTTATGGGCAGGGACTCCTTTTCCTATTGTTACTTTTATGTCTGAAGCGATTATTCCCCTTATGTGTTATATTATGTCACATATATTACTGCTGTAAAGCGCTATATACATGGACGATGTTACTGTATAGAAATAAGATATACATACTCAGAGGAAATGTAAGTAGTACTTCTTCTTGGAAGGGTGGTGGATTAGTGGAAAAACCTACCAACTGATGTGTTAGAGGGTATTGCAGTAAGGAAATGTAATAAATTTGGGATAGACATAAAGCTATCTTTAATATGAAAGAAAGTCAATGATCAAATAGGGTCGGAGGTTTTACATTGGAAAGAAAATGGGCAAACTATTTGGGCCATATAGCTCTTATTTGCCTTCAAATTCTGTTTCTATGTACAGTAACATCTACATGTGCATGAGAATTGTTAGAAAATATTTAAAAAAACATCAGCAATTGATAGAGGAAATGTTTGTTGGTCTTGCTGACATAAAAAATGAATATTTACTCAATTCCGGACAACTGCATACGGTAGCTATAAACCTACTTACTCTACTAAAATGTACAGTACAATCTGGCTTCTATTTTAAATAATACAATGCAAAGTATTAGGTACTGTAACTTATTATGAAAATATACAAATTCAATAAAATATGAGCAGTTTAGTGTCCTTGCTGTTATGCCACCAGGCTATACATGTAATTTAAAAAAGCCAATACATCTGTTGCACTAGCAGTAAGGAATTGCATTGGTCCAACTTTTCTGAGTTTACTGGTTTGTTGCTTTATTCCAGCAAATTAATGGTGCGTGCAGATTGCCTGATGTTGATGTCTCAATTAAACTGCATTCCTAATTGCGAATTCAATTCTTACAATAAACGGCATTGCAAGAGTAATACAAATCTTGAACATTGTTACCTAAATGTGTTTCCTAGCTAATTAGGCATTGAATTAGAATGCTCGTGTGCTGAACATTTAAATTACAATTATTATAATCAAGTTAAAGCATTTTTTAAGATGTAAATTTCCTATAGTTGAACTATAACATTTAATAACAATCGGTTTAGAATACTGCCAGTTTCGAAATTAGTGGCCTACCTGTATTATAGACCCCAAATACAGCTCAGCAAACCTGACCTTGTTTCATGTACAGTACAGTAACTACAACATTCCCCATTGCTATATGATAATAGGGTTAGTCTTTTTAGGCTCAGACAGCCTTGTGGGACTTCCTAAGGAGGAAGTCCTTCAAATGTCTAGGTTGAGTATTGCAGCAATAATACACCTTTATCAAGTAATAAGGACCTCTATTGATCATTTGAAAGAAAAGAGCAATCCACTCCAGGTCTTGCCAAGCTGCTGTGCTCATTACATTTACTCCCAGTTGGGTCTTTTCAATCTACATTGGCTGTTGTAGTGAGGATATCACCAATTTTCTCTGTCAGCGTTTTGTAACACGCAGTTATATTGCTACTAATGTGCTACTTATTTATACTATTTAACATATATTTGAATTGATAGCAGTGTTTAACGAGTATTTAATGAATTTCAGCTGTATGCAACTAAATGAATGTCGCAACACATACATGAATACATCATTTTTAGTAAGCATGACAGAATTTGTCAAATATAATCATTGTAATCCCAATTTTTTTTAGTAAATCTAGAAGTGAAAGACAAGGGTTTTCCCATATAGATATCAAAGTCCTTATAGACTGTCTGTGACAGAATAGTATTAGTGTCTAACTGCTAGATTAAATATTATTGTAACGACTATAATAAAATGAGTGAACATTTTATTCCCACTAATCAATGATCTCTATCTATTTGCTATATACATATATAATATATAACATAAATAATATATATATAATATATATATCTATAGCTATAAGTCTCAAATAATGTTTGTGTGTGTATGTCAGTCCCACAGCTCATTGGCCTGCGGGTTGGAGTGACGTCACGGCCATGCCTACGCAGGCCGTGACAGTCACACCACACTCACACCGCATGCGCCTCTGGACCGACCCGCACTCACCGCTTCCCGCCTCTCACCCCTGCGCCGCACTCACCACCCTGCCGCACTCACGCCGACCGACCGACGCACTAACCGCACTCACGCCGACACCGCCTCTCACATCACGCCGCCGCATTCCACCCGCCTACTCGGCTCTTCTCCGCCGGGAGCACCGGGGGGGGGGGACAAGAAGCCAGCACCCACCTCCCACCTCTCACCCCTGTGCCGCACTCACCACCCGGCCGCACTCACCACCCGGCCGCACTCACCACCCTACCGCATTCCGGCCCGACCCACTCACGCCACCGCCTCCCGCCCGCTGACATGCCACCGGACTCATGCTGACGCCACCTCTGACATCACGCCGCCTTCCGCCCGCCCACTCGGCTCATCTCCGCTGGGAGCGCCGGGGAGGGGGGGAGGGGAATAAGAAGCCAGCGGTGATGCCAGGCCGGTGGACCTGCGACCGGGTAGCACACCACCTCCCTCCCCCCCAATCAGCAGCTCTGTGTGGGGTGTGGGGGAGGGAAGAGTCAGGACAAACACAGCCTCCCCGTGTCCCCCTTCCTCCACACATAAACTGACTGCCCCACACACACTCTGACTGCCCCACACACAGACTGACTGCCCCACACACACACACACTGACTGACCCACACACACACTGACTGCTTGACACACACACTGACTGCCTGACACAAACACTGACTACCTGACACACACACACACACACACTGACTGACACACACTGACTGACAGACGCGCACACACACACTGACTGGATGACGCACACATACACACTGACGTTCGTACACACACACTGACTGGCTGACGCACACACACACACTGACTGGCACGCTCACACTGACTGACATGCACACACACACACACACACACACACTCAATGACGCGCACACACACACACACACTGCCTGACGCACACACACACTGCCTGATGCACACACACACTTACTGACGCACACACACTTTGTCTGACGCACACACACAAACACACACACACACAAGCACACTGCATGAAGCTGTAAAGGGGGGGAGCTATAAAGGGTGGGGGGAATGGATTGATATGAACGGGGGACAAACAGAGAGGGGGGAGACAGGAAGAAAGCGAGAGAGGGAAGGGGATAGAGGAGAGAGGGGAGAGGAGGGGGGAGAGAGAGGAGGGAGGGTGGGAGAGGGGGGAGGGGGAGGGAGAAGGGGGGGGGAGAGTGGTGAGGGGACAGAGAGAGGAGGGAAGGAGGGGAGAGAGAGACGGGGGAAGGGGTAAAGAGGGGTGGAAGGGAGTGGAGAGAGAGGGGAGAGGGAACATTACATCCCGGGCAACGCCGGGTATATAAGCTAGTATATATATATATATATATATATTAGAAAAGAAAAAGAAGAGAGTGCGCTCTCTCTTCTTTTTCTTTTCTAAAAGGTATCATCTGGATGTTGTTCATCCTATTTGAGAGCTGCCGGAGATCCCCTCATACCAGTACTATTCTTCCAATTTAAGGACTTCCATTCAAGGACTGGTTTTTATATAATTTTCTCTTTCTGCTTGTATTTTATGTTATTTTATGTTTTTTGAAGTGTTGTCTTAAATTGTATTTCACAAAATAGGAGCACATAATATATGTTATATATTATTTTTTATTTAAAATCTTTAGTGTACACATTTATGATTTTTAGAAATTTTGTTTATACAGAAATACACATTTAATTTATTTTTTCACATAATTTCAACACTTCAATTTTGGCGCTACTTCATACCCTCCCCTTTTATATATATATATATATATATATATATATATATATATATATATATATATATATATATAACACCCTTTCCTCCCACCTAAAGGAGATTTACATGCTACATACGTTATGGTGCTAACCTGCAGGCTCACAAAGGGCCCGGGCCTCTGTGTATTGGGAGCTTGGGGGTGCAGCGACTCCACCCATGGGGATCCCAGCATAGGAGGGATGGCTCCTCACGGGAACATATACAGCAATAACCACTACACAGAGCAATGATAAACAATACTATATACAGGAGGCCTGCACAACTGCAGTCCTCGAGGGCCGCAAACAGGCCAGGTTTTCAGGATATCCCTACTTCAGCACAGCTGGCTCAATTAGTGGCTCAGCCACTAATTGAACCAGCTGTGCTGAAGTAGGGATATCCTGAAAACCTGGCCTGTTTGCGGCCCTTGAGGACTGGAGTTGTGCAGACCTGATATACAGTAATTTAGTCCATTCAACAGCATACAACTCATAATGTACCCCATATTCCTTTGGGTACTGCTACCCTCCCTGGTGTATTTGGTGGTGCACGTTGGTACCTTCCTGACTACAACGCCGTAGCCAGGGACTCCTTTGTAGATACAGCTCAACCCCGTTATAACGCGATCCGTTACAACGCGAATCCGCTTATAACGCGATGCAAGCATCGCTCCCAATTTTTGTATTAATGAATACTTTACAACACTATTATTGGTATCTTAAATACTTCATTGTATAATGCATACAATTGTACATTATTTTTAATGCGATCCGCTTAAATGCGATGTGATTCTTTGGACCCCAAGCACAGCGTTATAAGGGGGTTTAGCTGTATCAGGAACCGTATACATGATCCCACATAGTGGGGCCACCCAAAAACATTTCTCTCACTCCTTACTTCCGGCAGCCGCACGGTAGTACTCTTCCATGAGTCATCCTGCTCCGTCGCTCCACTGGTACTCAGCTACCAGGAATGTCCCTGAGATATGGCCATCCTATAGTACTAAACGCGGGTGGTTCAGGGCCTAACTTGGGCCTACGGGGTTCGCTGGCCTAGTCCTGAGTTGCCTACTGGCTTCCCGGACACAGCCGTCTTCTTTGAGGGTCCTGCCAGATCTGACACGGGGTTCCCCGTCTCCAGAGAATATCCTGTTCCACCAGGGTATATCCTCTCCCTCTAGTCCTGTGGGAGTTCCAGCATGCCACCGCATCAGCTCCCCCTAGAGTTGCGGAGGACTTCCCTGCTACATCCTCCCCCAGCAAAAAAACTCATCCCGCATGAGAAACTATAGCCCACAAACTTTCTTTAATGAAAAACATAATGCATAACGATATTCTTAACTTTATAAGGCTGCAGTTTTAAATGGCACTATATACCTCTGTCAGCACTGACATTATTGAAGTGAACCTGTCCCTAGACGACTGCTGAGACTTATAGTTGGGTTGCCCTATTGAGTCATATGCCATTCAAATTGGGGGCATAGAGACGCTTTGGCTTCTCCTCAATTCTGTAACCGGCCTGTTTATTAATCCTGAGAATTCTTCATCTTCTTTGTTGGAGAGATTTCTAGTGGCTTGAGGCCCTGGCCCTCTCATAGAGCGATTCTCATTGTAACTTTTTGGGGTGAATACTGGACTCCAAGGATTTAGAGGCCTGTCAGCAGCACCAGATGGTGCTGGGATTGCTAGAACCAGCATTAGGCCCTTCTTTATCAGAAATTTGATCCTCTTTGGCACCTTTCATATCTTCTGCTTGCATATCTGTGGGGGGATCCGAATGATCAGTCTCATCAATTTGAGGAATAGGCAGTAAATGGTTCCTATGCCAGACTTTTATCCTGCCTTCTGAATCCTTTATTCGGTATATGGGAATCCACTTCGAAAGGACTCTCATCTGTCAGCCAGTTTGTGTTTTCCTGGCACTCCCAGATTTCTCAGAAGTACTTTGTTCCCTCTAGAAAGCGCACCTTGCAGTCGTATCATCTTTTATTATTTTAATTCAACCTAGCAGTGGTCCCTTCAGCTAACTGATAGGCTCTGTGGAGATTGGCGTTTAGTCTCTTAATGTATTGCCACATTGGACATAATGTGTGCCACATTGGACAGTAGAGATTCCCAGACGGATGTCCACCGGTAGCCTTGCTTCTCTGCCTAACATCTTAAATATGGGGAGAAACCAGTGGACTCATGCCAGGTGCAATTGTAGGCATGTACCACGTGTTCTACGTGCTTGCTCCAATTTACCTTTTCTGTGTCAAGTAATGTACCCAGCATATCAAGCAGTCCGATTGAACCATTCGGGTAAGGCATCACCTTCGGGGTGGTAAAAGTAATCCGAGATTTCTCGATCTGTTGCATCTTCAATAACTCCTTGATGATTCTGCTCACAAAGTCACGGCCCTTGTCAGAGTGCATTCGGTTAGGCAATCCAAAGAGAATAAAGTACCTTTCCCACAACACTTTAGCCACCGTTATAGCCTGTCCGATCTTTAGTGGGGAAAGCCTGCGCATATCGGGTATAGTGATGGGTTACCACCAGCACTTCCCAATGCCCTGGAATCTGGCTCTATACACAGAAAGTCCATACATACTAAGTCCAACGGACCAGAACTTTTCAGATGGCCCATTGGGGCTGCTCGTGTAACCAGTGTTTTTCTCTGAATTCACCTCAAGCATCTATGACAATGTTGTTCCACAGACGCTCTAATTTTTTGCCAGTAGATCTGGTCTCTTGGGAGCTCAAAGTTTTGTCCACGTCCAAATGTCCATGGTCGTCATGCAACGACCTCAGCACCATAAAGTATATTGTAGATTTCTTGGGAGCACAAGCGGTCTCCTGTCCGGATGATTATGGCAGGGGACCATTCTGTATAGCAGTCCATTGTCCATTTGAAATTTGTCCCATTCCTTCATGAGGATAGCAATGAAATTCCTAGGGGCATCCTTAACCCATGTGAAACTTTGTTTTTGAACTGCCCAGCGCAGAGGACCACAAACTGGATCAGCCATTTGAGCCATGGACAAGGCCTCCGGATAACAGTATGCAGCTTGAAGCACGTCGGAGCGACATACCAGAGAATCCACCACTCGACATTCGGAGAAGGCTACTTTTCCTTCTAATATTGCCACTGTAGAAGCCATGGCACGAATCACAGGACCAGGTATTTCTTCCCATTCTTCATCCTCAGGAACTGGATTTAGTCCTGGCCTTCTGGGCAGAGCATCAGCCCCAATGTTCTTGGGACCACGCTTGTATTTTAACGTGAAACTGTAGTTGGACAGTGCAGCCAACCATTTGTGGCCAGTGGCATCCAATTTGGTGGATGTCAAAATATAGTTAAGGGGATTGTTGTCCATCCATACTTCAAACGATACCACATAGAGGTAGTCATGCAGCTTGTCAGCGACGGCCCTCTTCAGTGCCAGAAACTCCAGTTTATATACCGGGTAGTTCTTCTCACTCAACGTTAAGCTGCAACTCACATACACAACAGGCCTGAGCCCCGTAGGATATTTCTGGTGTAGCACTGCGCCCAATCCATCAAAACTAGCATCCACGTGCAACACATATGGTTGGTCTTGGCCAGCAGAGGCTAGAACAGGGGCTTCGGTAAGGCTTTTCTTCCATTTCAGGAAAACCTTCTCGCAGGTGGGGGTCCACTTTGTGCCAAATTGTGTTTTGGGGTTCATACCTTTTTGATGGATAGATCTTCAGTAAGCTATTTAGAGCTTTGGATATACACACATGTATTTGACAAATCTCCTGTAGTATCCGCAGAATCCTAAAAAGGAGTGGAGCTCCACCACTTTCTCCAGATGAGGCCAGTTTACCACTGCTTCCACTTTGGTAGGATCAGTAGCCACCCCTTCTGCGGACACAATGTGAGCAACGTAAGTGACTGAGGACCGGCAGAATTGGCACTTAGCGAGGGACAACTTCATGACCTCCTGCTGTAACCGGTCCAGGACCTTCAGGAGATGCTCCTCATGCTCTTCCAGCATCCGCCCAAAGACGATAATGTCATCCAAGTAGACTAAGTACAGTGAACACATGATGGTGATAAGAAAGAGGCACAAACACCATAAAGTGAATTATAATAATCAAGTGATAAAATAAAGTGTTTATAGCACATAAGAACAAAGTCTAATAGTGCAAAATTTGATAATCTGATAACCCAGCTCATAACCTCTGGTGGGATCGACCTGTCTTCATAGGTTCATAGGCGTAAGGATATTTCCCAAACAATCCAGGGGGAGCATATAGGGGAAAAAGAGACAACAACGCAAACAATATAAGTGCAGATGTACAGTATGGGGAATCTGTAGAAGTATTAGTGGTCGTAATCTTGGCACTATGTGCAGCCTACTCACAGGATACAAGAGGTATACAGACACTTGCAAGGGGAACTGCTTTCCACGATGTTAGGCTGGTATGTTTTGATCAGGACTCTCATCCAATGGCACAGTGGAGAACAGATAACCAATAAGGAGAGACAGAAAGACTACATAGCATAGATCAGTTATGTAATTTAAATTCTTTATGTATAAAATATAAAATACGCACTCACAATTGTGCATATTAAAAAGGGCATGTATCACTCAATAGTGAATCACAGAGTAGCAGTACCCACGATGTCTCTCACGCCTCTCTTTGAACCGTGCCTCCAGCTGGCTTTGGAACCTTCCGCGCGGACTGTGTCTTTATTCTGTCGCGTCTCGTAGCGCTGCTGACGTCACCCTTGTTGTTATTCCCACAATGCAGGGCGGTCTGGTGCAGATCGCCTGTGTGGCCAAACTTGACAGCAAATCCTCCACTCTACGCGTTTCGCCCAGTGAAACTGTCACGGCTTCGTCAGGAGTGTGAACTTGCTGTCGTCATGCCACATATATATACCCCCTCTAATTAATAATCAATTAACACAACCTGGCGATCTAAGCTAGCTGATAGCTGATTCGTTGAGAGAGTAGAATGTATTTGCATACAAGAGTAATACATTACAGAAAATAGAAGATATCTAATGGTAACATATTAAACGTCATCCAATGTTCTCGGTACACACTACACAAAAAGTCATCTCTAGAGAGAGGAGTACCTACTAGAATAATATCTTAGGTAACAATGAGATATGGAGTATTAGGAAATAAAATCTAAAATTATCTGTAGAGGGGGTAAGAAACCTCCTGTATAGTGCAGCCGACAGGACAGGCGCTTCTCTCTAGGATCCTCTCTCTACTCTGTTAACTGGGCAACTGTGATCAGCTCTGTCAACACTGAGCATGCGTAGCTCCGCTAGGGCGTTTCTTTCCCCAAAAGACTTCCATACACTGGGGGTGTTCCATCTAGAAGGCTAACGTCACACCGAGACGAACGCGGAAGCGGACGACACACGTGGGAGGCCAGGAAACCTCTAGGCAAGACGGATGAGGTAGCTTCAGACTGGAGACATCAATCCTCTATAAAGAACTGGAATAAAGGGACTACTGATTGCCTGAATGTCCATGTGTCCACACTGCGCGATTTTAAGAGTGAATTTGTGAGTGTATTTCCAATTGTTTTTTTTACGAATGTTTTAACTAAAGAAGTTTTCATACGTTATTGTTCTATGGTTTTTATCCATTTTATTTTTCATGTGGATCATGAGGCAAGATCTCTTCATTCAGTATAATTTATGCTGAAGATACCAATAAGCTACAAGTTGAGTTTTTCTATCATCAATTTTTCACTACAACCAGGGTGTGTTTCCACTTTGTAATAAGCATCAAATACTAAAAAGGTATAAGGTTCACTGGAGATTATATAACACTCCTACAGTTATACCCTATATTCACCCTTATAAGGTATCCTAGAGTTCACATCTTGGGGGAACCCAAGCACGTGTATTGTCGTTATCTTTTTTCCACACATATCCATTGGAGAAAAAAATATCAGACGCCAGGATTCCAGTGCCAAAGAGGACTATTTCTTTATTTGTCTATCAAGAAGAACTTTTGAACAGGGCTTCAAGTCTTCAGGACACTGGACTATCTAGTTAATCGGTATCGTATAGTACATAGTTGCATTACTGTAGGAAAGTCTTTTTTTGGGCGCTAGAGTTGCGTTTTTATTTGATTTTTGTAACTATATTTGCAACTGGGGGCCGCAGGCATTCCACAATCCTCTGCCTTCTCACGACCTCGGAGCATGACCATTCTTCCAGCACCTGCAGTGTGTGGTCTTTCAACTCCCCAAATTTTTCCTTGCCCAACGGGGTCGGAAACACCCCAGAAAAAGCTTTCAATTTGTGGTAGTGGTGAGCCTGGGATGACTGTGCGAGGTTGTCAGTCAGTTGCTGCAATACCTCCGTGAACGCGGGCATTTCTCACGCTGAGCTAGACCTGCTGCAGTCAGATCATCTGCTCCGGTCTGATGCTACACTAGCCTCGCATTTGCTGGGGCTAACCAGGGGGCGAGGTGGCTCAGCCCAAGAGACAATTTTGGGGGTAGAACTGGGGCTGGGGTCCTCCATTTTGACTACGAGTTCGGGGTAGGTGAGAGGACACCTGCTTGGTAGGTCTCAGATAGGTGCAGGGCCTGAGGCCCATCATTCTCTCTTAAGTCAAAACCAGCGGTAACTAGAACTATGCTCCAGGTAGAGGTGGGGTCCCATTTTCGGTCGAGGGGTTGGGCTGTGGCTCACAGCTGAAACCGCCTCAGGGCTAGGCACATGGTGTGGAAGGGAATGTTGGCCGGGACATGGCTGATGACAACTGGGCATAGCAAAAAACACAATTAAATAAAATACACATAATTACAATAAAAGCAAACACTAGCTATTAAATCCATTAATTGTCACTGTGTTTACACATGCCCTCAACGGGGGCACAGATAGCCACATTGGCAATTAGTGGACACACTATAGTCAGTAATATGTCTCTTACCCGTGGCAGGATAAAGGCTCATCCTCCTTATCCAACTATGGCACCAATCACCTTTTGAACACAAAGCAATGATCCTCACTGGACCTGAAGCAATGATCCTCAGCTTGATCCGAAGCAATGATCCTCACTATACCTGAAGCAATGATCCTCAGCTTGAGTCAACGCAATGATTCTCACTATACCCGAAGCAATGATCCTCGCTGGACCCAAAGCAATGATCCCAACTTGTCAGAAGCAATGATCCTCAGATGGTTGATGCGCAGAAGTGCAGGATCCTCCTTTGCTTGAAGAGAAGTGTGTAAATCTTCATTTCTTCTTTCTTGGAGGTGTTGACACCTCCTCCACTTCTTGTCAAATGAGACGTGACAGGCCTTATTCTGTATAATGCTTGTGATGTCACATTTGACTGACAGATGGTACATCCACCAATTCGATTGTGGATGTACTATCTGAACACGTTTCAGTTTTGGCAGAGAATGACTTATATTCCAAACATGATGAAATCAAATGGTACAACCACCAATCGGATCCTTTTGCACTTTAGAGAAAGGAGGATTTTACCCCCAATAACCGATGGTCCAGAATATGCAGGCAAAGATATGCTCTCAAGCAATAAATTCTAATCCTACCACTGATTAAGTAGTGTTTGAGTGTTTAAAGCGTTAAAACTCCCTGTGTGAAAAACGGACTCACCCTCAGGACAGGGGCTATATTGTGGTAAGGAGAGGCAGAAATGTCGGTAAACACACTGTAAGGAACATACCACGAAAACTTCACCACCTCTCCGCCACTGCCCTCACATAAATCCTGGCGTTCCACACAACAAGGGATATAAACAACGGCTTGTACTCACAATCTTGACGTGCCGATAATGCCGGTGAAACGCTGTATAGAGAGGCTGTAATCTCTATAGTTTTGGTATTGTTTTGGTATTTGATTATTCATTATATAGCTTAAATTTACATATTATGTGTTACTTAGGTTGCATATTATAATTAGATCTTATTATTCATCTTTAGTTTAAGCTCTTATTATTTAATTTATTTATTTCCACATTTATAATTGTTGTTTTTGGTAATTCACATTGTCATTTTTTACTGGTTTTCTAGTAATTGTTATGCATATTTAACTAACAGTTTTGCTTTTAGTTTATATGTCTTATTTTTTTTTGCTCTCAATTTTTATATTGTATTTCTAGTCATCAGGTGTGTCCTTATTGGTCTATTCAGTGATCTATGGTAGATAATTTTTTCCTAGAAAGAAAAAATATGTATAACAAAAGGTGCCTGATGGTAAAAAAGGATATATATCCAACCAGTTGGATGGCCAGGAATAGGCTCCAGACGTGGAGATGAGCTTAAAAACAGAAAAGAACACAATACTGTGTGATACTGTATGACAAATAGACAAAACTTACATAAAAACACTCAACATATACTACTAATACATATCAGCTGAGATACAAGGTGAACTTAGAATAAAAACATTGAATAAACATGTATTGAAACAAAGGACATATGAAAAATAAAAAAATATATTGTTAAAAGGACAATGGAATGTCGAATTGACAAACTGTTGCAACGGGTGAATTGCCCACTCACCGGACGGCAGATGTAAACAGGCGGTGGATAAATCGGAGAGTATCCCCTCTCTGCTGCTCAGACAGCTACTGCACTCGGTCTGGTCTGTGGGAAGAGCATTGCGCACGCCCGCCGGCGTGTGTACGTGTAGCTTCTCTCACCAGGCAGTGCAGGACGTGCAGATGGAATTTAAACAGCCTCGGCAGATTCGCTTGGCGTAGATTTGTAGATATTTGCCTGAGACAGCTGATTCATCACCGGATCCGCTCGGGAGAGTTGGCAGAGACTCGATGCGACAGTGAATGTCAGGAAATGCCACCCTACGCGTTTCGAAAGCATACTGCTTTCTTCTTCAGGGGTTCTATCATTGTGTCCAAAAGTGTCCGTTTAAATAGGAGTCCACAATCAGTCAAATTCACCTGGCAAGTAATACACATGCGCAATGGGCTCTCAATATAATCAGTGTTCATGCTCTGATGTGAGGCACATGCGCTGAGAGCCATAATGCAAAGTGTATGTTACTACATAGTAACAATCTCAGCTGAAACAATAATGCAACATACTAACAAAAAGGATTTAAAAAGATATATATAAACAATGTGTGTTATGGTGATGTTTGTATATAAAAATATGCCAAATAAAATAAACCTATAATGGTGTGTGATAAATGAACTAATCTGTATACTATAGTGTTACTATGTGATATATAGTGGTATAAATGAAATGCTAATTATATACAAATATGTATTAAAAGAACTGATCAAGTGATATAGTGCTTATGTATAGTGCTATTATGCTATATAGAGTGATTATGTGTAATTAATGAGTTGTAGAGGGTAGACTTAAAATAAATCAATAAGCCTATCAGTGATAACTAATGAACCTACTACTAAATATAACTGTAATAATGTGAAATAAATAAACTAATGGATATAATATGATAGTACTATGTTTATACTACATAGTACTATATAGCTAAATTATATAAGTTGTGTGTTAACTAAACAAGATCATGGATATACAGTGCTCATACATAGTGATTTTAAACCTATGTGGAATAAGTGTGTGCAATAAAAAGATGTATGAATGAACCTAAAATAAACTTTTAAGTGATTACTAATGAGCGTGTGCAAATGACTTACATAACATAATAATTCAAAAGACAAATTGCATATATATAAACCAATACACATGATATAAAAGACAATATATCTTAAAAATAAATAACTTTAATATAATTAAACCTAAAAACCTATTTTGGTTTTAGACATTGGTTAATACATTTCACGCAATTGTTGGAAGAACAAAATGGATATAGCACAACAAAGATTAATCCACCAGAAAAGCCTTTAAATCAAAGTCAACATTGAGGCCTAGTGGGGAGAGAGTGCGGAGTTCATAAATCCAAAAGGATTCTCTCCTCCCCAGTAGGCTCACAACGTTTCCTCCTCTCCAGTTGGGAGTAATGGATTCTATCGCCAAACATTTTAAGCTTGTTGGATTCTGACCATGCACTTGAAGAAAGTGGTGTGATACGTTTTGTGTAGTTAGCCCTCTTTTTATGTTGTACACATGTTCATATAAGCGTCGTTTGACCGATCTAGTGGTCATGCCCACATACTGCAGACCACAAGGACATTCAAGTAAATAGATTACGTACGAACTTTTACATGTAATATGATTTTTAATGTTATAGTTCTTGGAGGTATTGTTAGATGTAAAATGTGATTTTTTTACACTATATTTACACGCAGTGCACTTATTACACGGAAAATATCCTTTATTAGTAATGATGTTACGTGGAGTACTTTGCAATGAAGGACAGCTCGGAGCCAGCTTCTGTCCTATATTGGGTGCTCGAGTAAATACAATCTGGGGATGTTCTGGCAATATACCTTCTAGTTCTTTGTCTTTTTTAAGAATTTACCAGTATTTCCTAAAAATTCTTCGTATATTGGGCGCCATTTGGTTGTATTGCGTTACAAAAGCTAAATTCATAGGTTTTATTGTGCTTTTATTTTTATATTTAAGAAGACTGGACCTCTCCATTGCTGTAACTTCACTTATTATATTATCTAGATCTTGAGATGGATATTTCCTCTCTATAAATTTTTGCTTTAAATCTGCGGCTTGTGTATGGAACATATCAGCACTTGAACAGTTTCGTTTTAATCGAATGAATTGTCCTTTGGGTATATTTTTAACCCATGTTGGGTTGTGGTGGCTGTGTGCATGTAAGTAATTATTTGTTTGTACAGGTTTAAAGAATGTATTGGTTTCTATACAATTATTTTTGGCTGAAATGATTAAATCCAAATATTCTATTGATAAGGGACTGGAATTGAATGTGAATGAAAGGTTATAGATGTTATTATTCATATATATTTTGAAATCTTCGAGTTGTGACAGAGTGCCTGACCAAATAAAAATAATATCATCAATGTAGCGCCGCCATAGGACCAAACTTGGCGGCGCTACATTGATGATATTATTTTTATTTTGTTAAAATATCCATTTTGTTCTTCCAACAATTGCGTGAAATGTATTAACCAATGTCTAAAACCAAAATAGGTTTTTAGGTTTAATTATATTAAAGTTATTTATTTTTAAGATATATTGTCTTTTATATCATGTGTATTGGTTTATATATATGCAATTTGTCTTTTGAATTATTATGTTATGTAAGTCATTTGCACACGCTCATTAGTAATCACTTAAAAGTTTATTTTAGGTTCATTCATACATCTTTTTATTGCACACACTCATTCCACATAGGTTTAAAATCACTATGTATGAGCACTGTATATCCATGATCTTGTTTAGTTAACACACAATTTATATAATTTAGCTATATAGTACTATGTAGTATAAACATAGTACTATCATATTATATCCATTAGTTTATTTATTTCACATTATTACAGTTATATTTAGTAGTAGGTTCATTAGTTATCACTGATAGGCTTATTGATTTATTTTAAGTCTACCCGCTTATACAACTCATTAATTACACATAATCACTCTATATAGCATAATAGCACTATACATAAGCACTATATCACTTGATCAGTTCTTTTAACACATATTTGTATATAATTAGCATTTCATTTATACCACTATATATCACATAGTAACACTATAGTATACAGATTAGTTCATTTATCACACACCATTATAGGTTTATTTTATTTGGCATATTTTTATATACAAACATCACCATAACACACATTGTTTATATATATCTTTTTAAATCCTTTTTGTTAGTATGTTGCATTATTGTTTCAGCTGAGATTGTTACTATGTAGTAACATACACTTTGCATTATGGCTCTCAGCGCATGTGCCTCACATCAGAGCATGAACACTGATTATATTGAGAGCCCATTGCGCATGTGTATTACTTGCCAGGTGAATTTGACTGATTGTGGACTCCTATTTAAATGGACACTTTTGGACACAATGATAGAACCCCTGAAGAAGAAAGCAGTACGCTTTCGAAACGCGTAGGGTGGCATTTCCTGACATTCACTGTCGCATCGAGTCTCTGCCAACTCTCCCGAGCGGATCTGGTGATGAATCAGCTGTCTCAGGCAAATATCTACATATCTACACCAATCGAATCTGCCGAGGCTGTTTAAATTCCATCTGCACGTCCTGCACTGCCTGGTGAGAGAAGCTACACGTACACACGCCGGCGGGCGTGCGCAACGCTCTTCCCACAGACCAGACCGAGTGCAGTAGCTGTCTGAGCAGCAGAGAGGGGATACTCTCCGATTTATCCACCGCCTGTTTACATCTGCCGTCCGGTGAGTGGGCAATTCACCCGTTGCAGCAGTTTGTCAATTCGACATTCCATTGTCCTTTTAACAATATATTTTTTTATTTTTCATATGTCCTTTGTTTCAATACATGTTTATTCAATGTTTTTATTCTAAGTTCACCTTGTATCTCAGCTGATATGTATTAGTAGTATATGTTGTGTGTTTTTATGTAAGTTTTGTCTATTTGTCATACAGTATCACGCTATGTATTGTGTTCTTTTCTGTTTTTAAGCTCATCTCCACGTCTGGAGCCTATTCCTGGCCATCCAACTGGTTGGATATATATCCTTTTTTACCATCAGGCGCCTTTTGTTATACATATTTTTTCTTTCTCTGTTACTATTCTGACCAGGGGGTCAGTACTTGTATTTCAGGCAGCCCCTTTTATGTGGAATTATATCCTCATTTAAGGTTTTACAATATATGTTGTTCAATTATCTAGTTAGCGCTACCAAATCTGTTTTTTAGATAATTTTTTCCTAATACTTTCATTATTCCATCTGGATTCATTATCCATCAGGTGAGGTTGTTGCTCATACACCTTTACCGCCTACATTTTAAACCAATCATGTACTGAATGTGACTATTTAAGGATCAGCTGTTGCTTGACCAGATGCTCTTTGACAAAGTCTTGCCTCTAGGACGAAACGCATCAGAGTAACTTTTTGTCATGTGTATGACCTTTTGTGCACAATACATTTTTAATTTTTCTACTAATTGCACTTAGTTTTTTGTTCACTCCCATCGGATGGCTGTGAACACCAATGCAGCATTTTTTTCTTCCCCTTTGCATTGTAGATGATCCAATACATTATTCGTTCCATCAGTAAGAATAGCGTGTGCATGTGCATTAATTTAATGAAACACATGTGGATTCCATTCAGCTGACATATACCATGCATGTGCAAAAATTCAATGCAATTCATGTGCATTCCATGCAGTATACATAGAGCGCCCATGTGCAGCGGTTTTCCAACAAAGCTTCAGTGTTGAATTAATGCATTAATTTCTCGATTATCTACAGGTGAAACTGTACAAGAGAAGGCCAGGGCATGTTGCTGGAAGAAGATTGTATTGTCTTTCACAAGTCTTTGTTATTTCTGTTATTGTATAAAGCAATAAATATTTTCATAAATCTTACACCGACGTACAGTACAATACATGTTTCTCTAATTTACTTTAATAAATATGTCAAACACTGTTATAAATGCTGTTATAAACACCACTGTGTCTGTTGTCTCAAGACTTCTAACATTAAATGAGTGTACTGTATGAGATTAAAGTGTGGATTATGTTACACAGAACAGTACAAATCATGCAATACTGTAGCAATAGCCTCAGAATATTGTACATTAACAAAAAATTCAAAGACATACTAGCTCTCTCATCTCTCTCTCTCTCTCTCTCTCTCTCTCTCTCTCTCTCTCTCTCTCTCTCTCTCTCTCTCTCTCTCTCTCTCTCTCTCTCTCTCTCTCTCTCTCTCTCTCTCTCTGTCTCTGTCTCTGTCTCTGTCTCTCTCTCTCTCTCTTTCATCTCTCTCTCTCATTCATCTCTCTCTCTCTCTTTCATCTCTCTCTCTTTCATCTCTCTCTCTTTCATCTCTCTCTCTATTTCACTCTCTCTCCCATTCCGAGGATATAGAAAGACTGAGGGCCTCTGTGACAGGGTAAATAAAAGTCACCAGCTATATGCCCGGAAAACCTATGTCTAGTCTGCAGTGCAGCAGTGACTAGGTTAACTTCAGCTGGGAACCTCAGGACAATTAGTGGATCCTAGCTGCCTAATCAAGGTGTGTTAAAAACCCAGGCTTTAGACACATGGCCTGGCTGTTGAGGAGAGAGGAGTCAGCTGCTGGAGAGATTACTGAAACAAGGTCTGTTATCAAAGTAGATGAATTATGAACTGTCTGTCTCCTGCATAGAAAAGGGTAGCTGCCTGATGTTTACACTGTCTGCTAAAGAGAAACTGTTTTGTTTTGTCTGCTTAAAAAAAAGCCAGTTTTCTTTTTGTTTGCTGATGAAAAGCTATTTTTGTTTTTGTTTGCTGTATATCTTTTAAGGCTAAATAAATAAGCCTTGTCAAGAAACCCACGTGTGTAGTTGCATGTACCCTGCAACATATGATGTCAAGAAGTTCTGGGATATTGAAAGGCCCCTGCAGTTAAAGGGCCACACACACACACACACACACACACACACACACACACAAGAATGAAAAAAATGGAAGAATTTTTTTAAGAGTTTTTGTGCGAGCAGACCAAACAGCAGGGACAGTTAATGCAGGAGCAGACCAAACAGCTGGGATTATTAATGCAGGAGCAGGCCCGGCTGCAAGCAGAGAGAGATGAAAGACTATTGCAGCAGCAAACCCAGCTCCTAACCCAGCAGCAGGCAGCACAGGAGGAGTGAATGGCCAAGCTGCTGACCCAATTCCAGGGGTCTGCCAGTCCAGAACTTGCAAACAGACCCCCGATACTCCTGAGAAAAATGGCGCAGAACGAGGATCCAGAGGCTTTTTTACTGACATTTGAAAGAGTTGCCGAAGCTCAGGGCTGGGCTACAGATCGCTGGGCAACTGCTTTGGCCCCGCTCCTCATAGGAGAAGCCCAGGCCTCATATCAGGGTCTCCCAGCAGAGGCAATGGACTACCGACAAGTAAAAGCCGCCATACTGGATCGCTTAGGTCTGACCCCAGAGACCTACCGGCAGCAGTTCCAGAACATGAAGTACACCACTAAGATGAGACCCCGGGTCCTCACCGAGGAGTGCACTAAGGAGGCAATTCTGGAGAAAGTGGTTTTGGAACAATTTCTACAAATAATAACCCCTTCCGCACGCTCGTAGGTAAAACGCCACGCTGCTGAAACCCTAGCTTTGGCGGTCTGACTCGTGGAGAACTTCCTTGGGGCTGAGCAGCAGGAGAGTGTCCTGGACCCGACTCCACCGGCACTTGCGGATGCCCAAAGAGGGAGGTCGGATCAATGGGGAACCTACGGCCAGTCCATACGCAACCACCAAGTCCAACGGAAGGAGCAGTCGTTCCAGCAAGGACGGAGTCCAAATGCTGGTCCCCGCCGAGACCCTCATCGCCTTCCGGATGTCGGCTCGTCGCAAAATGAGAGGAACTTCCGAGGACGTCGCCCACAGGACCCACCAGATGCCTGGTCTCCAGTAACCGGTCCAGCGAAGCGCTATCCACAGCCCCCTCCTGTGAGGGAACCTCTCCATGTTCCGCCTGCGGAGAACAAGGCCACCGGTATGTGGACTGTCCACAGATGGAGTGCTCACTCAGCAGAACCGTCGCCTCGGCTTTTACTGGGGAAAATTACAAGCCCTGGCTACTTCCAGCCCTGATTGGGGGAAAAACCATCCAGGCCCTTGTAGATTCGGGCTCTGGGAAAACTCTGGTCCTCCAGGAACTGTTACCGCCTAATGTGTGTTCTTTTGACTGGAGCATAGAATGTATACACGGCGATGTAAAACGCTATCCGACGGCCAAAATCCGGCTACAGGTAAAAGGTCAGGAGGCTTACCTCGAAGTAGGAGTCGCTCCTTTGCTCCGTGACCCCGTTGTGCTCGGTCAGGACTGGCCTTCCTTTTCGGACCTAATGGCCCCAGTCTTTCACGAGGAGCCTCCTTCTAGGGCTCAGAAGAACCCTGGCAAACTGTTCCCCTTCTCGGCAGACCTTTTTCCCAGTAGACACCGGGTTCAAAAGACTCGGAAGCAAAGACGCTTGGACAAACAGGACTGGTTGCAGAAATCTGGGTCCCAAGGTGACCATTCTAGTAGTCAGAGGTCACAAGTGATGGCTGGCGATGGCCCAAGGGAGGGGGATATGGGCTCTGGAGATTTACCAGACCTGTACCTTCCTGACTTTCGCCAGAAGCAAAGGGAAGACCCAGTCCTTGCTAGACAGTATGACAAGGTGGTGAAAATTGATGAACAGATTTTAGATGCACAGGGGGTGATAGTATTCCCCCATTTTGAGCTATCAAATGATATCCTATATAGGGTGAATAGGCAGACACAAACAGGGGAGGTCACCAGACAGGTACTGTTCCCAAGGCGTTTGTTAAATCTGTGTTCACTCTAGCCCATACTGTCCCTTGGGGTGGTCACCTGGGCAGGGATAAAACATTGGACCATATTTCATCCCGATTCTATTGGCCAGGGATGCATAGTGATATTGCTAAGCTATGTGCAGCATGTCCGGAGAGCCAGCTAACTAGTCCAAAAGGACAAAAACCAGCCCCTTTGGTTCCTCTACCCTTGGTGTCAGTTCCCTTTGAGAGGATTGGGGTAGACTTGGTAGGACCTCTAGAACCTTCTGCGAAAGGACACAGGTTTATCCTTGTAATAGTTGACTATGCAACAAGGTATCCTGAGGCGTTCCCCCTGAGAACAGCAACGGCGAAACAAGTAGCCAACAAGTTGTTGGAACTGTTCTCACGGGTTGGACTTCCCCAGGTTATGTTGACAGACCAAGGTACAAATTTCATGGCTAAACTGATGCAGGATGTCTTAAAGTTATTAGAGGTCAAGTCTGTTCGGACATCGGTCTACCATCCACAGACTGACGGATTGGTGGAAAGATTTAACCGAACTCTAAAAGGGATGCTGTGGAAATTTGTAGATTCAGAGAAGAGAGCCTGGGATGAACCTCTCCCTTTTCTGCTGTTGGCAGTTTGGGAAGTTCACCAGGCCTCCACCGGATTCTCTCCATTTGAATTGCTCTACGGCCGCCAACCCCGGGGTATCCTTGACCTCCTAAAGGAGTCCTGGGAGGAACAGCAGTCCCCTTCTTATTCATGCAGTTAGTGGTGTAGTCCACTAATTATGGTCCCTAAACCCAATGGGAAGGTAAGATTTTGTGTGGACCTCCGAAAGGTCAATGCGGTATCCAAGTTTGACGCATATCCGATGCCAAGGGTGGACGAATTAATTGACGCCCTTGGTAACGCGGAATATATATCCACGCTGAACTTGACAAAAGGATACTGGCAAATACCCTTAGAGGAAAAGTCCAAATGCAAAATAGCCTTTGCCACTCCCATGGGTTTATACCAGTTTGTAACAATGCCATTTGGACTGCATGGAGCCCCAGCCACATTTCAGAGACTCATGGATAAGGTTCTGAGGCCCCATAAGAATTATGCCGCAGCCTACCTAGATGACATTGTCATTTATAGTACACACTGGCGGGCCCATCTAAATAGGCTGAAAGCGGTCCTCAAATCTTTAAGAGAGGCAGGGCTCACAGCCAACCCTAAGAAATGTGCCTTGGGTAAGGCGAAAACTAAATACTTAGGGTATGCAGTGGGAGGTGGAAAAGTAACGCCACTAGCCGAAAAGGTAGTTGGCCTGAAAGAAGTTCTGACCCCCTAAACAAAAACGCAGGAACGCTCTCTGCTAGGTTTAGCAGGGTACTACCGGCGGTTCATCCCCAACTATTCGGAAGTGGCAGCCCCTTTAACGGACCTCACAAAAAAGTGTGCCCCTACACAAGTGGTATGGTCAAGGGATTGTCAGAGAGCCTTTGATGACATAAAAAGGTGTCTATCAGAGGGTCCCATCCTTAGAAGCCGGACTTCAACAGCCCTTTTAAAGTGCAAACAGATGCATCAGAGATAGGGCTAGGGGTAGTGTTGTCACAACAGTTTGAGGGAGTTGAACACCCTATCCTTTTCCTGAGTAGGAAATTGTTCCAGAGGGAAAAAAACTACTCGGTGATTGAGAAAGAGTGCCTCGCAGTAAAGTGGGCAATTGAGGCTTTGAGGCATTACCTGGCAGGAGTCCATTTTACTTTGGTGACGGATCATGCTCACTGAAGTGGTTAAATAGTATGAAGGATTCAATGCTAGGTTGACTAGGTGGTATATGGCCCTCCAACCATTCTCATTTGAGATTCAGCACAGGCCGGGAAAAGAGAACGCAAATGCTGATTTCTTTTCTAGAGATGGGGTGGATGGTCGGGCTTCAGCCGTGCGTAGCCCCAGCCACACACTAACAGGAGAGGAATGTGACAGGGTAAATAAAAGTCACCAGCTATATGCCTGGAAAACCTATGTCTAGTCTGCAGTGCAGCACTGACTAGGTTAACTTCAGCTGGGAACCTCAGGACAATTAGTGGATCCTAGCTGCCTAATCAAGGTGTGTTAAAAACCCAGGCTTTAGACACATGGCCTGGCTGTTGAGGAGAGAGGAGTCAGCTGCTGGAGAGATTACTGAAACAAGGTCTGTTATCAAAGTACACTACCGACACACTTTATTGAAGTGTGGTCGGTACCGCAAGCCGGGAAATCTCCCGGCTTGCTAGTGGCCGCCCCTCGGCGTGCCGCGCGTCATAGACGCGCGGTCACGCGTCATCGGGAGCGTGCGCCCGCTGCATGCGTGTCCAGGGGCTCCCCGAGGGAGCCCTGGTGTCCCGCGATCGCGGGACAGCGGCAGGGGGTTCCGGGGGACCCGGCGTACCCGGCAGCGGTAGGGAGAGCGCCCCGATCGGAGGGCGCTCTTCCGCTGCTTCGGCGTGCGCCCGTCACACTCGGGCGCGCGCCAGGCTACTGCTGCGGCACAGAACGGGCAAATGCTCGAATAAACTGTGCCGCAGCAGTAGATGAATTATGAACTGTCTGTCTCCTGCATAGAAAAGGGTAGCTGCCTGATGTTTACACTGTCTGCTAAAGAGAAACTGTTTTTTCCTGTCTGCTTAAGAAAAAGCCAGTTTTCTTTTTGTTTGCTGATGAAAAGCTATTTTTGTTTTTGTGTGCTGTATATCTTTTAAGGCTAAATAAATAAGCCTTGACAAGAAACCCACGTGTGTAGTTGCATGTACCCTGCAACAGCCTCATTCAGAAAGCGTTCATAAGCCATTTATCAAGCACTTATCACCCAAAATGCCTACTGCTATTCAATAAGCAGTGATAAGTGGGTGATAAAAGACTGAATTGCTCAAAAAAAATGGTCATAAAAAAAATCACAGAGGCAGCAGTGATAAGCCACTAATCACCACTTTTCGGGATGTTCATAAACTCGTGCAATTCTAGTAGCAGTGATTTGGCTATGAACTCCTATCACCGCTCTAGAATGGTGATTTTATCACAAAATTCTCACGCCAGAAAATGTTGGCTTAAAGGTGTTGGAAACCTGCAGAGAAGCGACTAGATGGGACTTAGAAAAAAAATGCATTTCTCCTGCATAGGATTGATGCCAGGAATCTCTGGAGCTGATATCCATTAATATTAGCACCAGAGACCCCTGGCATGAATCCTATGCAATAAAAATGCATTTACAGTAAACGTCATTACCATAGCGTATAGCCTCAGGGACCCCCTACTTCCCGAGATACAGGTCCCGTTATGGGGGGCCAGTATCTCCTACGCATTTAAATGTCCGCATCACGTGACCATGGGAATAAAATGCATAGGAGATACCGGAACCCCATAACGGGGCCTGTATCTCGGGAAGTAGGGGGTCTCTGAGGCTAAAATCAATGCGGTTCATCTCAGGAGACCCTCTGCTCATCTAAACTATTAACACAATTAAAATTTATACACATACATTTCGGGCGATATTTGCACAGGGAGAGACGGATCTCTCAGAGCAGCTCTCTCTGCAGCATATACAACTCGCCGGGTTAGGCCTTTTCAGAGGGTCGTTCATCAGATCACCGGCTTATCACCCGTTTTGTGAATTTTGCTATGACAGGTAATGAAGGCTTTCTGAATACCGTGATAGCAACACTCATAAAAACGGTGATTTAAATGGTCCGGTGATTTTTTTTATGAACCTTTAGTGCATGAGGCCCTAAGTGTAAATTCCCAGCAGTTATTTGCATTTTGCGGATGCAGCAATCGTTACTGAGACACGAATGCGCCACGTCCACAAAAATTGAGTTTAGCATCGACATAGGACTCTGCAGTAATGATAAGGGTTGCTAGTGTTTTTATTTATTTATTTATAAAAATTATTTTCCAGGAAGTAATACATTGAGAGTTACCTCTCGTGTTCAAGTATGTCCTGGGCACAGAGTTATAACAATACATGGTTACATTACAAGAACAGAGGTTATAGTCAATTCACAGACATTTTATGGACAGATAGAGTTGGAAAATTGGGTACAGGGGATAAAAGGCTGGTGAGTTTCAGATTGAAATAGAGAAGCTTTAACATCAGAAAATGGCTCAAACACTTTAGCTTCCCTTCGGCTGTACCAAAGGATGTCTGCGTTTGGGGTGACGCAGATGTACACTAAAGGGGTTCAGATTGAATTCAGCTGCGAATTCAAAGTTCTTTGTCCTATTTGCTTATTAACAAAAATATGTCTGCTAGGTAGCACTCCACAACAAAGTCTGTGTGTGTAACTAATGATGTAGTGCACGGGAACAAGGGGTAACCTCTAACCCACAAGCAAGTCAGTAATATATACAGGGGTCCCCAGCATGCAATAACGGAATAAAGACACTATTTTTCAGCAAGAAAATCAATATATTGAATGTAATCGCAGCAACAAAATCAGCCCTAGCACAGGGTCTGGAGAGTGCATTTCATGGAAAAAATAGTACAGAGGAAGAGGAGGGGAGGAAGGGGAACAAGGGAGATGAAACACTAAAAAACAACAAAAGAATGGGGAACAACATACAATACACGTAAAGTTTAAAGTGATAAAATGTAGGAGGGTGACGTTTTGGAGCCAAATGCCCTTAATCATGCCCGTTCCCACAGGCTGAAAACAGCCTATGGTACTTCCCTAGTTTACACAACTTCAACCCTACTACCTCTCACTGGATAGATAATAAACTGGTTGAACAACATAAGTTGTTCTGTCTATTAGCAGTAAGTCTATCCTATAGGGAGATAAACAACACTACTGCTAAAAAAAGCTAGACATTTAGACTGTATGAACAGACCAACACTAGTACAAGAATCTGTTATTATCACTGATACTCTATGACAATTACAGTAGTAAGTCTATCCTATAGAGATGGGAGCAACAACAGAACCTCAAAAGTGACTAGGCATATATGTACAGACTGATAATACTGCAAGATCCTGTGCTCAATAGAAACTGACTAATCACTTAAAGCAAGTGCAAGAGACGTGTTCAGAGGTATGCAATGGAGACTGTTTTAAGGTGAAATTAAAATAAGGCTTTATTGCGCCTGTTGCTTTAAACACAGCAAACATGTAAATCAGCAAACAAAATCCGCTCCACTCTGGAGTATATATACACTTTTGATCCAGCTCTCTAACTGCATAGTTAGCCCAGCGATTCACCAGCCAAAATCATAGAGACATTCATATACTTAGATAGAAATAAATAATAGTCTTAAAAGAAAAGTCTTATCTGTTAGCTGGGTTGCTGTAGGGGAAGGCTTCTTTGTTCTCCTGGTGTCCACACCCGTCTGTGATAAGGCAATGTCAGGATCCAGGTATAGAAGTATTATCCCCTGTGTCTTGTTGTCAGCTTGCAGTCTCTTTTGGCAGGCTCAAGACATCTGTTTCCTTGTTCAGCCCAGTTGTGGACTTAGGAGTCTCTCTTCCTGTCTCAGAGGCAGCCTTTTTCTAACCCCTGTAATCAGCCAGGTGTTAGTTAATTGCCTACCAGCAGTTAACCACCACACTGCTGTATTAGAGGCACATTTGTGAACAGGGATAAGTCCCCTGTTACAGCAAGGCAACCCATTGCACAGTGAATTGAATAAGCGTAAGGTTGAACAAGAGACAGTAACAAAGATGGCAAAACCCCCTTTAGATTCTCTGCTTCCAAATAATACAAAAAAAAGGGAAAACGATCTAGAGGAAGAAGGGGAGGTAATAGAAGGCAGTGTGTAAAGTTAAAGAATAGTGGGGGACAGCAGAACATTTTCAACATCAGTAGGTATCAATTATCGGATGTTGAGAAAAAAATTCTTTGCAATGGTTTGACATTTGCACCAGTCTGTGGACCCAATAGTTTTAATTTGTATATTGATGTGCATAAGTTTGCCAGAAAGCTGGCTTTAAAGAAATATTTTGCAAAAATGCCATCAGCAGTCAATTTTGTCACATATGTACAGGTTTTGTCCCAGAGGGTCCAGATCTGATTACATCTAACCCTTTTAAAAAACAATCCACATTCTATCCTAGACACATACAAGAGCATTTTGTTAACACTTTAATTGAATTGGTAACGCAAGACTTAGAAAATTTCAGTCGTATGTTCAAGATCTATAGTGGTAATCTTAGCATTCAAGAAAAGTCAGCATTAATAGAATTGGAGAACAACGATTCTATTGTGATCAAACCAGCGGATAAGTGGGGGTGGGGGTATAGTGGTAATGGATAAATCCTATTATGTCTAGGAGTCACTCAGACTACTTGGTGACACTACCATTTACCTCCCCCTTGCCTCCAATCCTACCAATGACTATCTTACCAAACTGATTGCTTTATTGGACAAAGACTTATTAGTTATGCGATTACGCAGGATGAATATGATTTTTTGAAAATTCCACATCCGCGCATCCCTATATTCTCTATAATACCCAAAATCCACAAAAATTTACAAGAACCTCCTGGTAGACCAATAATATCTGGCATTCATTCTCTTTCTTCTAATTTATCACAGTTGATCGATCATCATTTGCAACCATATGTCACATATTTGAAATCTTATCTGCATGACAGTACCCATGTGTTGCAAATTCTGCGTGATGTGGAGTGGCGCCCTGGCTATATGTGTGTAACAGGGGATGTCTCCTCCCTATACACCATCATTGACCATCAACTAGGATTCCAAGTCATACGACATATTTTGGAATCAGATTGCAATATGTTACAGGTTTTAAAACATTTTCTTTTTGTTTGTATTTATTTCATACTCACCCACAACTATTTTTGTTTTGATTTGCTGTTTTTTCTTCAGGTGTGTGGAAAGACCATGGGAACCAGGTTTGCATCGTGTTATTCTAATTTGTTTATGGGCAAGTGGGAGGATGATTACATCTGGAACAACTGTCCCTCGGTGCAAACCTGGTGCTCTGGCGCTGTTACATAGATAATGTTATTTTTATTTGGGATGGGAGTCTTGAACTTGACAAATTCATTATTTATCTTAATACTAATCACATGAATTTGAAATTCATATGTCTATATGACACCACCCGTATTAATTTTTTGAATTTGGATATAATTTCAGTTGATAATATCATTCATGCTAAAACTCACTTTAAGTCAGTACAAGCCAACAATTATGTTATGGCTGATAGCACCGTAATCCACAATGGATTAAAAACATTCCAAGGGACAGTTGTTCGCCTGAAGCGCAATTGTTCTAGTGACGAGGCCTCTGCATCTCAGGCGAGCGATCTAACAACTAAATTTTTGGAAAGAAAGTATTTTGCCAATGAACTTGAACATACAGCATTTCAGGTTCAAAAAAATCGATAGGGCAAGCCTTTTGGAGTATAAAAGGAAGGATCCGGTTTTGAATTCCAATAACAAAATTTGTTTTATTACACAATATAACCAAATGGCCCTGAAAATTAGGCAAATATTTCACAAATATTGGCCCATTCTCCTCAGGGACACCACATTATCTCAAATTCTTCAACCAAAACCTCTCATGGTTTTCAGGAAAGCGGCTAATTTAAAATCTAGATTAGCGCCTAGTTGTCCTCTGGGGCAGGCCAAGTCCAATTTGGCACATATCACTAAGGGCTTCTACACCTGTGCAGTGTGCACAGCGTGCAAGTTTAGTGTAAGCCAGACTACATTTAAGTCCTATGTTACATCTAAAGTCTATAAGATTAATTCTCAGATCAATTGCCATACAACATTTGTGATTTATCTGTTGGGATGTCCCTGTGGCCTACAATATGTGGGACGCATGGGAGATCATTTCAGAAGCGCATTTATGAGCACATATATAACATCAGGAAGGGGCTCACAATGCACAGTGTCTCACATCATTTTTTCGTTCATCACAACCAAGATTCAAAAGGTTTGGTGTGTCAAGCAATTGAGGTGAAGGAATAGGAGATAGAACTCCTATGCAATGCTCACAGGGAACGTCCATGTATCAATGCAAACAGTAATGTTGTTCCATATACACACAGCTTTGTAGTTGAATCAGTATATCCATATCACTAATAACCTTTAAGGCCACTCTTTGTGGACTCCCACTAACCTCTGTAAGGGGTATATTTTTTATGGGTGTCACAGGCCATGGGTACAGTGAAAGAAGGAAAAAAAGAACTCACAAGTCTCTGGAAATCCAGGTGCTGTGGGGCGTGCTCCTACCGAAGTGGTATGCAATGCAGAAGATTCTTGGATGGCGGTGCAGCTGCCTTGGAAAAAAATTGTGGGACCAAACTTGCAAGGAACTGGGTACAACAAAGTTTAATGGCACATAAAGTTTAAAGGCACTTTTTATGTGGCTGTTTTTATGTGCCATTAAACTTTGTTGTACCCAGTTCCTTGCAAGTTTGGTCCCACTAATTTTTTCCAAGGCAGCTGCACCGCCATCCAAGAATCTTCTGCATGTCAAGCAATTGAGACCCATCCGGATAACTGAACAGGAGGGGATAAACAAAGCAGATCAGTAGACGTGAAGCCTATTGGATCGATGAGCTAAAAACTTTGTCCCCCGATGGGTTCAATATTGATTTTGACCTAGGAGCTTTCTTAGTGAGATGGCGGTGCATCCGGCTTTAGCATTCCCCTCTTGTTTATCTTTGGGTTCCACAAATGACTCATTTGGGGGCCTAATAGTAAATAAGAGTTTGTTCATCATCAGATATGTATTCATTTACACCCTTTATATACACGGATATGGCAACATCAGATAGGGGTAAGTCTTGATACAAACAAACTGTAAGAAGTGTTTTTCCTGTCCAAAGAGGATTTTGTAGGGGCTATTGTATTGTATATGTACTAATAGCCAAGATTTAAATGGCTAGTATTTTTCCATACCAGGCAATTCCTCACTTTTAGCATATAATTTTTTGCTTTTTATATACAGTATAGGTCCTAACTGTTTCTGATGGAACTCTTACCAATTAAATAATTAATTCCACCAATTATTTTATATATTTTATTTTTGTTTGGGCCATTCATGTAGTAAATTGGCTATATGCCATTGTCCACACATGAGTCTATATTTTAGTTATTAGTTTTATCTTTTTTATCTAATTAATATTATGATTTTGAGGTACCTGTAATTATTGTTGATTTTTTTGTGGTGAATTTGTTTTGTTTATGTTTTGTATTGTTGTCCATGTTAATGATGAGCTGGGACGAGTTTAGTTCATGTATTAGTCTAATTTGAACATTGGTTATCAATAATTTTATGTAGGTATAAATATGCTGCATGCCCATATGCAATTACGTACCCCTGAGGAAGTGAATCTTTTCATGAAATGCGTAGGGTGATTCTGTGTAAAGTGGACCAGGTGGAAAAGCACGGCATTGAGTAGAGAGGGAGACACTTCCGCGTGTGCGCGCGCAACCTGGGAAGTACACAGAGACTCTGTAGGGCACTTTGCCAATACGGCGTCGGTGTGAGTGACGCTCTGCCTGAGCACAGAGACCAGTGGAGGTTGGACCGGAGCGGCGGCACATACGACGGTAGTGCCTGCAGTCTGGGGAACTATCTTTGACATCCTGCCTTGAGGTCTGTTTATCAGTGCAGAGAATATCCACAACGCGATTTTGAATCCTGCTTATGAGATATTTGTATTTCATTTTATACTTTTATTAAATTAGTTATTTACTGAATTAAGTTTTCTAGCCCATCATTTAGGTGTTGTTTTGTTATATGTTAGGCTAAGTCAGTTTGTTTGATTACTAGTGTTTGTGTTATTTGTTAGTGTATGTATTGTTTTATCACCAGTTGTATAGGTATGATCACTTTTTTTGTTTATTTCCACATATTGTGAGACAACCTTGAAGATACATCTGAAGGCCCTCAAGTCAACGGGACTGGACATTTATGATGGTCAGATAATATCTGCTATTTGGATTTATTTTTAGGCGTTGGCTTATTTTGATTTTTTGAACAAGAGACAGTGATTAGAACACAAGGACAAATGCAAAGCCCAAAATAATGTTAGTAATACGAATCCTTTGCTGTGGTGTGACATCTGTGGCTCTCGTGAGGTGGTCTGTAGTAATCCCAGTGTCACATTACATTCAATATATTGATTTTTTGCTGACAAATATTGTCTTTATTCTATTATTGCGTGCTGGGGACACCTGTATATATTATTGGCTTATTAACATTCCAGTGAGTGGTGTTGACGTTCCACTGAGAATAAGCAAATGTTAATTCTTAGCATGCTGGTCCTGTGCAGAGGGGAGAAGCTCTTGGGGAGCCCCATCAGGCGCCCACCTTTTTAACATTCCAGTGGCTTGGGTTGACGTTCTACAAAGTACAAGCAAATGTGTGCTTTAATATAAATTCAATGTAACCCTTAGCTTATTCCAGTTCATTTCATATGATATGATATCCCATTCATTTCAATGCAAACCCCCACTTATTCCCCTAAAAACTTCATATCACTAAAACGTATTTTTAAAGTATGACTTTTTTTTAATTAAAGTCTCTGTTAAAGGTACTAAAGTTACCCCTGACAAAAAACGCACTCAACAACATTTAGACAATAGCCCCCATAGCCTCTCTATTACTTGCCTCCTCCAACTACTAATTACAGAGCTACTCACAACACAACCTGTTCCTCTAAAACAGGTGGACCAGACATAAAAAAAAAGCATGTTCTTGCAGTATGCTCACAACTGGAGTTGAAGCAGTCACAATACGACAGCTATTCCAACAGCTGATATCAGCAAGGAAATCCACTGGTACGTCAACTGCTGCCCTTGCTGTTCCACCCTGACTGCCCACTGAGTCTGAGGCAGAGTTTCACCTCAGTCTCACAGGAGAGGCACGGGCATGGCCACTCCTGCCCTGGCTGCCACCAATCATTATTTTAAAAATTATCTAGTTATAACAAAATAACATCCCCCCAAAAAGTATCTCCCTCTATTTGTCTCTCTTTAATATACGTATTTTCTATTTCATCTAGCTCTCCCTCTTTCATATTTTTCTTCTCTCTCATCTCTTTCCTATCTCTCTCTGTCTTTCATATCTCTCTCTCTCTCATCTGTCTCTCTTTCAGATCTCTTTAATCTCTCTCTCTTTTATCTCCTTTAATCTCTCTCTCATCTCTTTCATCTGCTCCATATCTTCCATATCTCTCTTTCATTTCTATTCAGCTGTATCTCAATGTAATCTTTTCATCTCTCTCTCTCATCTCTCTCTCTTTCATTTCTTTCATCTCTCTCATCTCTTTTAATTGACTATTGGGGTATGTTTCATTGAGCTGAATAGGCAAACCCTTCCCTTAATTGTTATTCAATTTCATGTGAATAGAGTATTTAAGACAGACTTTCTTGGCTCTGAAGCCATATGGCTGTGACCCATCTTAAGTGTCCCAGTTAAAGTGTGTGGCAGAGTTAATTTGGGAGTTGAAATTGGAGATGGAGATTGGAGGAAGATCGGGACTCTGCACAACACCTTTGCAACTGTGAGAACTTAACATTCGAAAAGCTGTGATTCTTTGTACTCTTCTTATCCTCCAATAACTTGGAATCTCTCCTCCTGCATCTCAATATGCCCTCCATATTGCTTTTACTGTTTACTGTTTCCTCACTCCTTAGTGAACATTTCTGTTCTCACCAATTTCCCCACTCCCCAATGCACCATTACTTATACACCCTTCTCCCAACAACTTCTTTACCCCTCAATAAAAAGCACCGCCACAAATCCTCTATTCACACCCTTTATCTACTCCTTCCTGCTGCTAGGGATCTCCCGTAAGCCTGAAGCTAGACATACATACCTGATTTCACCCATGCCTCCCTGCCATCTCTTCCCCTGTAAAGTGTGTTAACCCTTAAGTTATTTGACTAACCTTAAAACTTGCCCCACAAATCAAGCATCCCAATAGTCTGCACTCATGGTTACTGTCCCACACTCAGTCACTCCTACCACAAATTGTGACCAAGCACTGCCATCTACAGCACTTATTCCCTCACCTACTGTCTCTGTAAGTTCCCCATCAAACCTCTTAGATTGTAAACTCTTTGGGGCAGGGATTTCCTTTCCTATTGTCTGATTTTGCTGCACTAATTGTATTATTAGAATTCCCTGTTATGTATTATTTGTGAAGCGCTGAGTACACTTTTGGCGCTATATAAATAAAGACATACAATACAATCTCTCTTTTCTCTATCTCTTCCAACTCTTTCATCTCTTATCTCTCTCTCTTTTATCTATCTCTCTTTTATCTATTCAATCTCTTTCCTTTCTCTTTTTCTCTCTTTCTTTTCCGTAATCACTCTCTCCCTGTCTCTTTTTCAACTCTCAACTCTCTTTCAACTCTCTCTCTTTCTCTCTCTTCCCTCTCTCTTACTGTATATCTTTTACGTCTCTCTCTCTCTCTTTCATCTCTTTCATCTCTTTCTCTCTTTCATCTTTCCCCTCTCTTTCATCTCCCTTATATCTCTCTTTCATCTCTTTCATCACTTTCATCCCTCTCATCTCTCTCTTTCATATCACTTTATCTCACTTTCATTTCACTCTCTTGTCTCTCTCTCTCTCTCTTATATCTTTTACCTTTCATCTCACCTCTCACCTCTCACCTCTCTCTTTCAGCTGTTTCAGCTCTCTCTAATCTCTTTCATCTCTTTAAGTCTCTCTGTCAGAGGATACTATACTGTTGTAGCAAGACTTACTGTCCCTAAGGCTAAGGCCCCGCTCCCTGCGTCAGCACTCCTGCACTGCAGACAGGCGGGGCGCTGACAGACACAGACCGCGATATGCGGTCTGTAGGGAGTGGGAGCCGGAGCGGGAGGTGGGCGGGAGTGGGAGGTTTGAGCGGGAGGGGGGGCGTGGCTTGAGCGGTGGGACCCGCTACTCTCTCCCCCCTCCCTCCCTCCACGGGCTCGGGCTGGCACTCATACACACACGCAGACACACACACACACTCAGGCACACACACAGAGACACACACACAGACAGAGGCAGGCACTCACGCACTCAGACACACACATACACACACACGCAGGCACACACACACACACACACACACACACACACACACACACACACACACACACACACACACACACACACACACACACACACACACACACACACACACACACACGCACACACACACACACACGCAGGCACTCACGCACTCAGGCACACACATACACAAACACAGATAGGCACTCAGACACACACATACACACACAGACAGGCACTCACGCTGCTTTCCCCCCACACTCCTCCTCACTCCCCGAAGCCTCTCCTCCTCCCAAAGCCTCCCCTCCTCATTGGCTCACAGCCACACCATGTGACGTGTCAACGCTAGGGATCACCATTCTCTTGTATCCCGTAGAGGCTGACGCGTCACAGCATGTAGTGAGCTGTGCAGCCAGGGGGGACCGGGACCGGCTAGGGAGGATTCCCGTGCTGGTGGGGAACTCGTGTGTTGCTGCCCGCGCCGCCGGGCGCACCGGGTCCCAGGCCTAAGACCGTGAGAATTCCCAGCATTTAGTGGCATTTTGCAGATGCAGCAAACGCGACTGAGCCATGAATTAGCCACAGCCACAAAATTTGAGTTTAGCCTTGGCCATAAGTCTCTGCAGTAATCATAGGTGGTGCAAATGTACTAGTGTGGTTCTTTAATCTAAATGCAACCCATCCCTTATTCCTGTTCATTTCATATCATACTGTATAATATGATAAGATATCCCATTAATTTTCATGTAACCAACTCTTATTCCCCTAATAACTTCATATGACTAAAAAATATTTATAAAGTATGACATTTTTTTATTAGAGTACAGTAAATGACAATTTAGAAGTAAGTAACAAAGAATGTGAAATATACAATATTCTTCAATCTTCTTACAAAAATACGATATTCTTCAATTGACATCTTCTTTAGGCAGTTGTGCAGTGTCACCTGTAAAATAATTGTGAGATTGTTATTTTTTTTATATAATCGAGAAGAAAAATATGCATGAATGAACCCCTATAACCCTTAACATACAGTACTGTACACATACAGTACTGTATATGCACATCAATGATACTCTAGGCCGGCGGGGTCGAGATGTGTTTGCAGCAGAGAAAGATCCACTGCTCTCTCTGTGCAAACATCGGCACATTAAAAATTATTTAAAATACATTTTTATTCATAGTGTAGATGTGCAGGGGGTCTCCGGAGCTGAACCGCGTTGGTTTCAGGTCCGGGGGCCCCCTGCTCCCTGAGATACAGGCCCCTTTATGAGGTGCCGGTATCCCTCTGCATTTAAAGGTCCCGATCACGTGACCGCGGCATGTACACAAAGCAGAGGGATACCGGCACCCCCTAAAGGGGCCTGTATCGCGGGGAGCAGAGGGTCCCCGGACCTAAAACCAAAACGTTTCTGCTCCGGAGACCCTCTGCACATGTACAGTATAAATAAAACACATATATAAATAAACACTCGTTCCTTACCTTAGCGGCTATGTGTTATGGTAACGAAGCAGGATTTCTGTATTTTAATAATATTGTACAGTGAGCAGGGGGTTCCCTGAGCCAGAAATTAAAGCTCAGGGGACCCCCTGCTCCTGCACAATATTATTAAAAATACAGAAATGCTGCTTCATTACCATAGCTGATAGCTGCTAAGGCAATGAAGGGTTAAGGCAGAATAAACAATAAATACATTAAATACATATTTTTAATGTGTGTGTTAAACCTCCCTGCCTTGTCTGTAATCTGTGTAAAAAACCCTCCCCCTTTTGTGTGTGTTAAACTTCCCTGCCTTGACTGTAATCTATGTAAAAAACCCTCCCCCTATTGTGTCTGCTAAACTTCCCTACTTTGATTAATCTGTGTAAACCCCCCTCCCCCTATTGTGTCGGTTAAATCTCCCTGCCTGTGTTTCTGTGAGTGCAGTGTACTGTATGTAAATGTGGGGAGGGGGATCCCGTGTAAATAACCCCCACACCCCCACCCACTACCCACTAGCCACGATAAAAAAAATTCACACACAGCAGCAGCCCAATAAATAAATAAATCTAAATAAATAAATACATGAATATAAATAAATACATTTAAAATACATTTTTATTCATAGTGTAGATGTGCAGGGGGTCTCCGGAGCTGAACCGCGTTGGTTTCAGGTCCGGGGACCCCCTGCTCCCCGAGATACAGGCCCCTTTATGAGGTGCCGGTATCCCTCTGCATTTAAAGGTCCCGATCACGTGACCGCGGCCTGTAAACCAAGCAGAGGGATACCGGCACCCCCTAAAGGGGCCTGTATCTCGGGGAGCAGGGGGTCCCCAGACCTAAAACCACAGCAGTTCAGCTCCGGAGACCCCCTGCACATCTACACTAATAATAAAATGTATTTTAAATGTATTAATTTCTATTCATGTATTTATTTATTTATTTAGATTTATTTATTAATTGTGCTGTTGATGTGTGTGAATTTTTTTTATTGTGGGTAGTGGGAGTGGGTGAAGGGGGTATTAGCCCCAACGATGGTTGTTTAGGGCTTGTGGGGGGGTAGCGGGTGCACTTAACCCCTTCACGACCGTAGCGGTATTAACTGCTACGGTCGTGAAGGGGTTAAGTGCACCTGCAACCCCCCCGCAAGTCCTAAACTCACACCAACGGCCAAACACCCCCTTCACCCACCCACAGTATATATATAACAACAATCCCTATACATATATATATATATATATATATATATATATATATATATATATATACTGTATATATATATATATACAGTATATACACACACATGATGAACCAATATACAAATAAATGTAGAAGGGTTATCAAAACCATACTGTCCTACAAATAACACTTCTCCATACAGACACACTACATTACAATGAATTTCCTTTAATAATCCTAACTGATCTTACATTCTAAATCATCAAATGCCAATGAAACACCTCACATTCCAATCAATACATTGCATTTACATTGTATAAATTATGCATAAAATCTATGCACCATATACATTCTGCAAATGAATGTGAACAATATCATTGCAAGCTAAATACAAATACTGTACTCCAAACAAGTCAACTATTTTAACCAATCAAGTAAACAAAAATTATTAGCAATCATTATTTACATCCCTAAACAATTGACAGTCCATCCCGAACAATGAAACAATTAACTAATTCACGCCTCGAGCAGGACAATTCAACATGTGAAAAAAATATAAGTACCAACCGGAATACAAACTTTAAAATCAAGGCTAGCCCTGACCTCCCTCAAACACACAATACAATATCAACAATTACATCTATCTAATTTTAAAATACTTTAAACTCACAATAAAGCATAGCAGCATAGACAAATTAATTTAAAACACATCAAATCAAGCTTTTAAAACAACATCATTTCTTACCCTGTATGTATTTATCTCTCTTTTGATGATTTAGATTGTAAGATCAGTTAGGATTATTAAAGAGAGTACAGGGTTATTAAAGGAAATTCATTGTAATGTAGTGTGTCTGTATGGAGAAGTGTTATTTGTAGGACAGTATGGTTTTGATAACCCTTCTACATTTATTTGTATATTGGTTCATCATGTGTGTGTATATACTCTATATATATATACATATATACAGTATATATATATATATATATATATATATATATATATAGTGCGTGCATTTTTTTTATTGTGGGTAGCGGGGGTGGGTGAAGGGGGTGTTTGGCCCTTGGTGTGAGTTTAGGACTTGCGGGGGGGTTGCGGGTGCACTTAACCCCTTCACGACCGTAGCAGTTAATACCGCTACGGTCGTGAAGGGGTTAAGTGCACCCGCTACCCCCCGCAAGCCCTAAACAACCACCGTTGGGGATAATACCCCCTTCACCCACCCCCACTACCCACAATAAAAAAAATTCCCACACAGCAGCAGCACAATTAATAAATAATAGCACATAGCCGCTAAGGTAAGGAACGAGTGTTTATTTATATATGTGTTTTATTTATACTGTACATGTGCAGAGGGTCTCCGGAGCAGAAACGTTTTGGTTTTAGGTCTGGGGACCCCCTGCTTCCCGAGATACAGGCCCCTTTAGGGGGTGCCGGTATCCCTCTGCTTGGTTTACAGGCCGCGGTCACGTGATCGGGACCTTTAAATGCAAAGGGATACCGGCACCTCATAAAGGGGCCTGTATCTCGGGAAGCAGGGGGTCCCCGGACCTGAAACCAACGCGGTTTAGCTCCGGAGACCCCCTGCACATCTACACTATGAATAAAAATGTATTTTAAATAATTTTTAATGTGCCGATGTTTGCGCAGAGAGAGCAGCGGTTCTCTCTCTGCTGCAAACACATCAGCAGCACAATTAATAAATAAATCTAAATAAATAAATAAATACATGAATAGAAATAAATACATTTAAAATACATTTTTATTCATAGTGTAGATGTGCAGGGGGTCTCCGGAGCTGAACCGCTGTGGTTTTAGGTCTGGGGACCCCCTGCTCCCCGAGATACAGGCCCCTTTAGGTATATACTGCATTACAATTCATGAATTTCTCGGCTTCAAAGACAACAGCTCGCAAACGCCCCCATGTGTTTTTACACGGCATTGCAGTATTGCAGCCAGCAGGAATAAAATGCTTAAATCACGGGCGCAATATAACGCTATATACCCGGGAGAAAACGATACAAAACCGCACATCACCGGGATATTCCGAAATTCGCGGAGCTAGCCAAGTAAGAATAAAGTTGGTCGGTACTGTACATTACCTTCATTATCCATAATCGCTGAATATGTTTCCTACTGTACATCAATTGATGTTGATCAGCGTACCAAACCTTTAAAAAAAGAATGAAAACAAGCATTACACAATGCCCCAAATAATGCAAAGACTTTTTGAAATAATATA
>NC_134487.1:54128452-54205952 GCF_040206685.1 Ascaphus truei | reverse complement strand
GAGAGTCAGAGGGAGAGAGTCAGAGGGAGAGAGTCAGAGGGAGAGAGTCAGAGAGTCAGAGGGAGAGAGTCAGAGGGAGAGAGTCAGAGAGAGGGAGAGAGTCATAGGGAGAGAGTCAGAGAGAGGGAGAGAGTCAGAGAGTCAGTGGGAGAGAGTCAGAGAGTCAGAGGGAGAGAGTCAGAGAGTCAGAGAGAGGGGAAGAGAGTCAGAGAGGGAGAGTCAGAGTCATATAAGTAAACATAGGAAGGTTGGTGATCCAGGGAGAAATCTGATTACATTTTTTGGAGTTAGGAAGGAATTTTTGTTTTCCGTTATGAAACATAAATGGCTAATATTCACTTGGGATTTTTTATTTTTTTTGTCTTTTCTGCTACAACTTGCCAACGGGAGCAATAACAGCTGCTACATTTGTATACCCCCTCAAAATCACCTTTAGACATCAGGTTGAGAAACTCTTGCACCCAAAAAAGTCTCTGAGATACCTATGAAATATGGTAATAGGAATATAATAACACTAACGTCTGCTAGATCTGTATCTCTTGTAAAACAGTTGATTTTATCAGCAACCAGGAAAGAAACTGAATATCAAGATTGCAACCACACAAGAAATCTGCAAGGCAATGCATTTTTTCATTTGTTCAACTTTTGGAAATTCTCCATGGATCCAAAAACGATTTATTTTTTATTTAGTATGTTTGGTGAGCTTACCATTTAAAAAAAAACATTTTTGGAAAATTCCTTCTTCTCCATATATCAACTTATATTTCAAAACAGCAATAAAACTGTAACCAGGTCCCCTCTGGTCCCCCGGTTTCTCAGCGCTTCCTCACCCCCTCGTCGTACCTCTGGTAGCTGCGGGGACAGTGGCGGGTGCTAGGGAGGCGAGCGGGTCACCGGAGACCCGCGGTGAGCGGCGGTTAAGGGCGCCGACATGTCAGGGAAGCTTGCGCTTGCGCAGCGAGCACCCGGTGGCCATTGTAGCTTGCGCAGTGGCAGCAAGCACCGGCTGCCATTGTAGCTTGCGCAGTGGCAGCAAGCACCGGCTGCTGATAGGAAACAGCACTGCCAAGGGACTACAAGCCCCAGCAGCCTTTCGGGTGGCTGTATATGTGCTGCAGGAGAACTAATAGGGCTCCTGGAAATGCGGAGAGGAAGAATAGATACATTTGGCACCAAGGGAGACCACGCCAGTCGGGATCCGGGCAGAGAGGGTGAAGGTAATGTCCAGGGAGCAGTACTTCCCTGGACTATGCCAGATCCCCCCCCCCCAGGTCCAAGTTAGATCTCCTGAGTCACTGTAGTTGGTGTATGCTTTATATCAGGGGTGGGCAACCTATTTTTCAATGTAGCCACAGGTGTGGCGAATTAGAAGTGAAATTAGCCACACCATGTAAAAATTGATGTATTATGTTGCGCATGCGAAAATTTTAAACACACACTGTTTGAACAAGTTTATAAATTCTCAGGGCCATTCTATAGTGTGTGCGCCCGAGCCTGTGCGAAAGAGCATGCACGTGACGCATGCTTTTTGTGTGTATGCTGTGAGCAAGTGAGGCACTGTGTGTGTGTGTGTGTGTGTGTGTGTGTGTGTGTGTGTGTGTGTGTGTGTGTGTGTGTGTGTGTGTGTGTGTGTGTGTGTGTGTGTGTGTGTGTGTGTGTGTGTGTGTGTGTGTGTGTGTGTTATAAATAAGTTTGAAATAAATAAAGAAATACTTTAATAAATTATTTATTAACATTGTACGTACACACACACACACACACACACACATTTCAGCTGCGGTAGTGGAGCGAAATCTTTCTTTTCCTCATCTCCCCCCCCCCCCGGTCGGTCGGTTCCATGCTCACTGCCGTGTGCACGCTGCACCATTATAGAAAGGCTGACTAACCTCAGCCAACTATAACTGCCGCACGCGCACACGGCGCAGAAAGCGCACGCACTATAGAACAGCCCTCAGACCGCAACCCCCCTCATCCTCTCACCCTCCCTCCTCATCCTCCTCTCATGCCACCACCACTAGCCTCCTCCTCCTCATCATCATCTCCTCACCACCCCCCTCATCACCATCTCATTTAACGCCCCCTCATCACCATCTCTTTTAACCTCCCTCAGCACCCTTGATCTCCCCCCGGCTCCTTGATCTCTCTCACCCCCCCGCCACCCTTGATCTCTCCCCCCCCCGGCACCCTTGATCTCCCCCCAGCACCCTTTCAGCAGTCCCCCTCATCAACCAACCACCCACCCCCCTCCCCCCCCCCCATGCCTACCAGATCGCGGTGCGGCGGCAATGGAGGCAGTGGTGGGCGGGCTGGCGGGTGGCAGTGGTGGGTGGGCTGGCGGGCGTTTTTGGCTGGTGGGTGAGTGGCTGGCAGGCGGGCAGCGCATCACGCTGGAGTGGGCTGGGGGGGTGCGCGTCACGCTGGACCAGGCTGCGCATCAGCACGTCAAGCTGGAGCAGGCCCGGAAGGGAGGGAGCACACACTGGAGCAGGCTTGGAGGGGAGGGAGCACACACTGGAGCGGGCTTGGAGGGAGGGAGGGAGCACGCGCTTGAGCGGGCTGGGGTGTGGGAGGGAGGGGAGCGCGTCACACCGCTGGAGCACGCTCCTTCCCTACCAAGGAAGGGGAGAGGGGGGTTGAGGGGGCCGTCGTGGGCCACACAGAGAGTCCCGGCGGCCTTATTCGCCACAGTTTCACTGCCAATTCGCCACAAGTGGCGAATGGCGATAGGGTTGCCCACCCTGGCTTTATATGCTGCAGGGAAAGGCCTAAGATAGGGATCTTTCCTCAGTAGTGTGTCAGTGAGAGGCATCAGCTGCAGGACATTATCTCTGAAGGTGAAGTGCGGCCTGCTGCCTGTGAGCAAAGCAAGGACACTCCAGCAGAGACTATTTTAAAAGGGTACGCGCCAGCTGGAAGCCCCTCCAAAGGCTTCTGCCTACGGATCTGCGTAGCAGTTGAGTGGTGGATTGCGGTGAAGAACCACGTTGTGGATCCATGGAGTCTCCTACTAGTTAACCTGGTCTGGACTGAGACCAGGGAGGTATTATTCACATGCACCAACAGGCCCCAACACACAAAGGGAAGCGCGCTATCCCACACATACTCTTTTGAGGAGGGACTGGCTGGTGGACACTACGGGGTTGAGTTCCCAGGCACTCCAGGATTTTGGGGGTTCCACCCGGGAGGTGTTATTGGTTGGGGAAAGCCTTGCAGGGAGGGCCATGTAATGTTGGATGATATATATTCATATGTGCTTAGTAAACACTGTTATAATATACCTGTGTGTAATTATTGTGTATATGGGTTCAGGTGAGGGGTTCCTCCCACTACGCTGGGATCCCTCGCCGGTGGAGGCGCTGCACCGAGATAAGTATACCCCAGGCTCCAAGTGGCAGAGGCTCAGACCTCTCTCTGAGCCAACAGGTAGTGGCAGCACCCGTAGCCTTATTGTTTAGGGGGAAACAGGGCTACAAACATTTTAATTAATTCATTAGAATGTATTTTTTTAATTATCATTTTTTTTTAAAGCTATGCATTGTGATTTTATATGCTGTAGGTATGTGGTTAGATTTTTCCCCTCCCATTTTCCTATATATAATAATAATAATAATAATAATAATAATAATAATAATAACAACAAATGTTACAGTAGAAATAATGAATAGAAAACGAGATCATGTTTTTAAAACCACTGTGTGAAAAGATAATTGTAATTTTACTAAGAACTAAGATCAAGGGTAATTCTGTAAATGACAGTGAATCGTGGAAACAAACATTTTCTCCACACTTAGTGAAATTGCTTCTCAGCATGCCATAAATCAGGCCTAGTTCATTGGGTTAATGCATTTTTTCTTTGAGAGCTTTGTGGATTTAAATTGATATACTAATGAGGATCCATTAAAGGAAACATATCCTAAAAAGCATACCCCCTAAAATGTTGACATTGTACAATATACATGTGCTATATTTAATATGAATGGTATATGCATTGATTTAAACATTAAATACAGGTATGTCAATTAGTAGGTACACATGACTTTGTTGCTAACTGTTTGTATCTTGAACATCTTAAAGTATGATGCTTAAAAAAAAAAAATAACTGGTCTGAAAATGTTTTCCTGATTCCACTTGCAACAAACACATCATCAGTTGAAGAAATATCATTAAAGCTTTATAGTTGTGTGGCTGAGTGTATGAGGCATACATTATGCAAGCTCAAAGTCAATTGAAAATATAATCTTTTTAGGAGATTGCTAAATGGCTCTTCTCTGTTCTGAGGACAATAAAAGTGCATTTTGATTCATTGCATTTTTCACATATTGTGCTTTTTGCTGCAACAAATTCAACACACTTATTTTCCCACTTCTTTAATTTCGTGATGATTAGGAGGTTTATGACAACATGGATGTCAGTTTTTTTTTTAGATTTTAAGAAAATGACAAGCAAAGATGCAGCATTTCATGCGTCACATTATAATGTGCAGGCCTGTTAAAAGCTTTACAGAAGCTCTGGACTAGAGCCTTGACTGGGACCCTGGGTTCTTGAGTAGGGAAGGGCAGTGGGTCTGTACAGACAGCTTGTAGTGCAGGTTGTTGGGCGACCGATCCCGGAAGTTGGACCCAATTTATGGTCAGCCAAGACACCCCGCGTAGCACTGGAGCACGTAGCTCCCTTGATGGTGTAGACGACTAAATGTGGCCATATAGCCCCCTCATTATGTAGAGACCCATATAAGGGCATGTACGTCATCCATGGGGAAGGAAGTACAGTAAAGCCCTGCATCTTACATTCAGTGCTGCGTGGACACGGCTGCAGGTGGAGAGATGGCTGTAGGCGGCTGTGCAGCTCATCTAAAAGGTGAGTATCGGCATTCTCTCTGCAGATGGCCCAAATGGATTAATGCTGCGGGGTCTCATTCAGAAGAATGGAACCCCACAGAGTTAATCCCCTGGGCAGTTTACGGTTTTCTGGCCATGAGAATTGTAGCTGCAGTGCAGCCACACCAGACTGTGAAAATCACAGCACCGAGGATAGTTAGTCTTGCTACATCTGTATGTCTTGCAAAGGCAATTACTCTTTTCTTTGGTATAAAAATCGCTACTGCTGTGTGGTCAAGCATTTGGACCCCTCTGCTCCTTTTAGTCACAGGGCTACCAGTTGGGATAACTACTAGGGGACACAGGCATCCCAGAGGGGAGCCTGTACTTCTATGACTGCTACATTCCTAGGGAGCCTAGCAAAACAAAGGGGCTACAACCCCTGGGATCTGATGGTGGAGTACTTATTCCCTCCTATTTATGATCTTTCTCCCACTCAGTCTCTAGGCAGAAAAGGGGCAGAGCTTAGCCTCTGCCGAGTCATCCTGAACATGTGATCAACCCAGCATGTTCTAGAAAAAGGGCGTAATCAGGCCCTCTTCCTGGTTACTTCGCAGCATACTGCCAAATGAGGCATTACTCAGAGTTAACTTTTTAAATCCTCTTTAACCCCTTAGTTAAATATAATAACTCAAAGAAGTGAGAGTGACACTGCTACCACCAGAGATCTTTTATACCGTACAAATAACGCGCTGTTTAGATAAAACAACACATTTTTATGTTTGCTATTTTCAATCTTTCACTGTGTAGATAAAGCTTAACAATACAAACTCCTCACCAGCTGGTGCCTCACAAAGAAAAATCTCATGGGAAAATGACTCCCTACTGGAAAAAAAAAGCTTGAATAGTTTACTTAAGAAACCAATATTATTTACAAAAAAGCCACTTGGAAGGCTATAAGTTATGTCAGGAACAGACCATAGTAAACGTGCACTTCAACTAAATGCTTTCTCTAATGCACTGTCATGATGCTGTTTGACTGTTTTAATTAGAAAAGTCAGTATTGATTTTGGCGCATTAACACTCCAGAGACTGATGGGAATGACATTATGATGTTTTATTTAGTCAACCATGGTATAGGATAAGCTCTGCTAAATATATTGTTGTATTTATACTGTATTTAATTAAGAAGCTTCATTTTTAAAGTAAATTATATTAAATATATATATATATATTGGGCCAATAGGTTAACTAATATTTGTCAAACTTTAAGACACAGCTCCCCTTAACTTCTCTAGTATTCTGTTTTTCAAATGTAAAATAAAAAAAAAAAGAAACAAAAATATCACAGTTAATGAAGAAGATTTGCGAGACAGGATCGATGACCTGCCTTTCTATTGTCACATATTTACAACAGAGTTATCCAACTAATTATTTTTCCTATAGATTGCAATTTATAGGCACAATAATTAGATTGCCTATACTAAGCTTGCAGAAAGTTGTACAGTGAAAACTGCAAAGGGACAATGTTAGTGTGTCGTTTTTAGACTAGAAAATACATGAGATAAGGGAATTTTGTATGTGTATCTTTATGTCACGTCCACAATGTACTCAGCGCTTCACAAAAGAGATCGTATGGTACAGGGAATTATAATACAATAAGTGCACCAAACAAAAATCAGACAATAGGAGAGGAAATCCCTGCCTTAGAAAGATTACAATCTAAGTGGTATGCTGGTATGAGTGACTATGATTGTGGGACAGTAGCCATTAGTCTGGACTATTGAAATGCTTTATTTAAGAGGACAGTTTTAAAGTTTGACTTAAATGTGGGGAGAGAAGGTGCTTGGTATATACTGAGTGTGAGAGAGTTCCATAGGTACTCTCATAGGCAGTGAGAAAAAAAGTTTTAAGGCGAGAGAGAGCACTAGCGTTGAAATGGGTGGGGGGGGGGAGGGGGTGAGAGTTATGGAGATCCGGAGACAAGTAGGGGCATAATGAGAATTTAACACTTATGTAGGAAGGAGCAGATAAGTGGAGAGCCTTAAAAAGGTAAGGAGGAGAACTATAGGTTATCCGAAATTTGTTGGGAAGCAAGGAGAGGGGGGTTAAGGAGGAGATAAGCAGAGACTGATTTGGGAGAAAGTGAAATTATTCTAGCAGCAGAATTTTGGATAGATTGCAAAGGAGAAAGTTGTCAAGCAAGGAGGCCTGTTTGCAGTATGTTAAAATCATGCAGATGAGAGAGGTGACGGCCATACATTCAACTTTAAGCAGTAGATTGATAGAGGAAAGGCCAGATCTTGGTAATATTACAGAGGAAGGAGCAACACATTTTAGCAATGCCGTGAATGTGAAGGGAGAATTAAAGGAAGGAGTAAAATGTTACTCATTGGCAACGTGCTTTGGCGAAACAGGATAGATGGTAGTACCGTTTACTGTGAGGAAAAAGGGGATATTATGCAAGATTTGGGGGTGGGGTATTATGAAGAGCTCAGTTTTAGACATTAAGTTTAAGACGGCAGGCGGATATAGCCAGGAGGCAATCAGAGGCGTGGGACTAGATTGCAGGAGGGAGGGTAGGAGTGGATAGGTAAATCTGTATATTATCTCCACTACAAAGTGGTTTTTTTTGTCTTTATTATACCCTGCATCATAAGTTATTTTTTCACTTTACAATCATTGTTGGCAAGATAAGATAGTAAAACTGACATTATAGAAATAAGAAATTATAAAAATAGCATACATTTTGGCAAACTCATCAACAATCTTCTGTATATATCAAGCTTCAAAATACTTTTCAGGGCACCTTCTGTAACCACGAAAACAAAACCAACAAGAATTCTTTCTTGATACAATGTGATCTCCAGGCCGACAGTGTAGGAAGCACATTTCTGATCATTGCAATCAGAGAGAAATGAAAAACTGGAGAAAATATGGTAAGTTTATTTATTTTTTCGATTCAGAATGTATAATTTTTTGCTATGTTCCTTTATCACTGAACCTGTGAACAAATGTGGATAAAGCAACTCTTCTTTTGTCTTTTTTTTGGTCAGAAGAAATATACCGTTACTTGCTTGATATACTTCTGCTCATAATCTATTTCCCAAATAAAATTGATAATTTAATTGTGAACAAGATTTTGAAAAGGAACAATCCTATCTTTCAAAACAAGAATAGTACAGGTTGATAATAATTCAGGTCCTTTGTTCAATGAACATTGGGGTTACAGTATATAGTCTCTCACCTGGTTTGATTAATCCAATTAGAAATCATTATAAACATTTATTCAGACAGGCAACATAGTAATGGATGTCATCAAAATAGTGATATGGAAGGTGCACTTCCATTTACACATGAATGTATATTTAATAAAATAGTTGGGATGGTATGTATGCTTTACACATTACACACACTTTTACCAAGCCACATACAGTAGCCATTCTACCTTAATGATTGTTCTCCAACATGAACCTCATAATGTAGCTTGGAATTCATCAGTTGAATGAACAAGCAATGAATCCTGTACCGTCTACTCACCTGTGCACCCCCCCCCCCCCCGCCCCATTCCCTACATGTTCTGTTCTTCCGTTCTGTTTATACAAATTGTATACAGAATATAATTAGTCATACATATCATTATGCCCTTGTAAATCCATAAATCCCCATCCCATTGTCCTTGAGCTATTTGACCCCATTTGAGCACTCTTATTTCCTGTAGCCCACATATAGTGTATTAGTGTGTGCTTCTGTTTGTGTGAGTTTCATTTGGTCTCATGGTCTCCATTACATACAGGTTTCCATCATCGGAATATTGGAGACAATCATAAAGATAGAGTGCACTTATTGGTAACTAGATTTGTAGCCTTTAATCTCAGCATGTTTCATTTCTAGATACATGGGTGGTAAAATATACACGATGCTAGAGAAAGATACTGTAGAAGAAATCAACTTTTTGGTGCAACAGAACAAAAATGCAAATCTTAACCAAACGTTCTGCACAAATTCATTGCCTTTTCAAATGAATTATAATCCCATTTACCCGTTTCATTACAACTGTGAGTATCGGTGTAATTCTTCCAACTTCATAAAAAGTACATTTGTATGTGCTCTCTCCAGCTGTTATGTTGTGCAATCATTAATAATATAGGCTTTTCATTAGAGGGGATAATGATGAGCCATTTAAAATAAATAAAAAGCTGAAAAATAAAGAACAATCTGTGGGACTGTACCAATTAATGAACACTCATTTAAGCTCACTCCTCCCCACTTTTTAAGTAGCAGGTTTTCCCATGTACCTGTGCAGGACTGGTCTATTGAGACCCTTCTCCCTCCACTGTAGAGGTACAGTAAATGAGACTTTTCACAGGTAGTGTTAGGATCTGCATACTGGACATGCGTGACGTGAATAAAGGGTTTAACTAAATTACCTTTACTTGGTAAAAAAAACTTAAATGATTGTATTCTCTTAACTATTTTTTGTCACATTGGATTATTTTTCTCTTTTGTTGTGTACTTCATCATTTGTTTTAGGGAATGTTCTACATCCCTAAATACTCAGGACAGCAAAAAGTTCTGCATTTTTGGAATCATTTGCTTTTTAATGCTTCTAATTATGTTTAGCTGCAATTTGGCATACATAATAAAGATGCACAGAAGGGAAACACTAGAAATATGTAAAATATTCATTCGTCAACCAGGCGTGTCTTCTTTCTCTTTAAAAATGACAAATACTTTTGAGAAATCATCATATTTAGCAAAACATTTTGGCAAACATTAAAAATCAATGTGAAAAATCACGTGACCCTTTATACTGTATATGGCAGTTTCCTCCAAATTAATTCAAAAGTGGTAAAAATCTGGCAAAATGTATGACATTGGCGAAAAATTTGAGTATTGTGAAAATTCTACAGAAATTTAACATTTCGGAAACAAACATAAAAAATGTTGCAATGCAAATTGGAAAACATGATTGCTAAATAAGACAGAGAAAAACAAACTAGTCACAAGGTACTGTATAAGCATAGGGGTAAATACTCAAAGCTCCAATAAATTTGGACCACTAATTTGACGTTACCTACATAGGTAACGTCTGTTAGTTTTCCTCAGTTGAACGGGTATCCACAAAGCTAATGATTTGAAAAACAATGTCCATTCAGCAAAATAGCATCGTTTCATTAGCTATATTAACAGGGATTTTAATTTCTCACAGATGCATTAACCAATACAATGAAAATGGGCAAAACTATAATGTCCTTTCTTATTAACGCACATGCGTACTGATGCATTATGCATGTGTGTTATATAAAGCAAAACAAAACACAATATTATACATCAGTGTTATATAAAGCGAACACTGATTAGCACAATAAAATTAAAATAGATAGTCATGATGTATTGAATTAACTTAACCATATCAGAAAGATATTACAAGTGTCAACATGGTTGAACAGACATCTACCTCTGCTGCTGATGCTGCTGCTGCTCCAGCTTCAGATACAGCCAGAATAAGATGACCTTGACATCCTCATCAATGGAGTGGTGGACAACCACTCCAAATTGCTTTGGTCGCTGTGCTCATGCACATGCACAGCCGTGAAGTAGAGGATTTGGGGAAGGAACCTGAGCACAACCAATGCCCTGGAAAACACTGTCCAGCGTGTGGACATACTTAAAAAGTGCTGGCCAGAAAGCAAGCGCAAGCTCAAGCTGACTGACCATGCTGTCTAAAACAAGAAAATAAGAGGGGGCAAACCTGCTCAGCTGAACCTCATGGCTATTAAGCAGCGGCTGATGGAGATCATCTCCACCTTCCAGGTAGTGGGACTTCCAGGCTGGTCAACATAGATGATCTGGAGAAAGATTGACTTAGTAAGTGAAATGACAGTACATATATTATACAATACATATTAATCTCATACATACATGTCACTTTATACACAACCTTGAAGATCAGAACAAAGATTATTGTATTATTTGCAGTGTAGTCACACGTAGAGGCGTAGAGTATTTAGCAAAATATCATATGTTACATGCTTAGATTTCTGCCCTCATAAGATTAGAAAAAAAAACTTTTGGCCATGCCTTGCACATTACAGTAAGCTAGCAATCATTATGGAGTCATTATTTGCCTATTTTAGGACCATAAAACTGCTCACTAATCCCAATAACACCTGTTTACTCAACAGTTAAAGAGTCTCAGTATCTTAAAGAGCTAATGTAAAACCTGTTTAATCATCTTATTAAAGGTATCTAAACACCCAATGTACCTTGCACATATCTCCTAACATCCACCATCAGCAATCTGCTTATAAATCTCAAGGTTCACTGCTTTAGCTATTTACCTGTGTCCCTCAAATCCTCTTCCTGTTTAAAATCAAGTCAATTTTAAAGTACTTAACGTAAATTTATGGCCAGGGTATACTTGAAAATGAGATGTAACTCTAAATGTAACTGATCCAGAAAAGGGTGATAAACTGTAGCTTTCCTCAGCTCTCATTCATGTGCATGGGAGTAAAGGCTGTAAACTGTAACACCAGTTTCTGGATTAGGGCGTCTGGTTTATTTTCCAGCTAAAATGTCTTATAAATAAAGAGACATGGTTAAAAATGGCTGTTTAGGCAAACCCATTCTCTCACAATGTGCTTACATGTACCCACGTTCTGTATGGCTATTTGATTATATTATGTATGTAACGAGTTTTCCCCCCCCCAATCTCACATTGGCCCGGGTACTCTAACAACCAACCCCCATTACGTGTTTGTGTTTGGTGGTGCACCTGTAGGCAACAGGACTCCTGAGTCTCCCGCTTGATGGTATTAGGGGATGTCATCAGAACAGGTAGCTGAGGTAGTGGGTGCGAGTTCAACTTACATCATGTGCAGCACCTCCACCTCATCAGGATCTGTGCTTCCGCAGGGAGATGGTCCTGGTGATGAACTCCTTCTTGGTCTGTTGAGTAACTTCACACTCACACAGTGGGGGTATCGTTAACAAGGTCATCTTTATTGCAGATTGGGATGTAGCAGACTGCCCCACGCAGCTGCCTTCTCTAGCCGCACATCTCTCCGTGCTGTCCCTTTGCCAGGTACGCCCTCCCAAATTGAAGTGGGATTCCCTCTTCTCCTAGGGAGATCCTCTCTGCGCCAGGTCCCTGAACACAGAGTGGCTTAGACAGGCCGATTGGTCAACCTGGACCGCTAGTTACTGCACTAGGGTCACAAAGTGTTCCTACAATCCCTTATGCAGGAAAGTACAACTTCCCAACAACTTCCCACAGCTGCTGGAACACACTGTAACTAACTGTGTTGTGCCTTATATACTTCAGGAGGCAGGCGCATCCCTGATGTCACTATCCATGGACTCAGAGCCTACAGCCACTCCCCTCCATACATAGGGCACCTCACCATGGTGTGAGGGAAAACCTCCATAACTACTGCTGGCATACCTGTACTTACCAGGACTTACTGCCAACAGCGAAGAAAGTAATATACCATTATTATGCATGGCTATATGTAATTTTTTCAAGGACCATTAAGCAGACAGCCCTTGCAAGAGCCTGCAGAGGATGTTGAGGAAGGCCCGAGTGAGGAGAAATCACCCTAATACTCACCGAGATTCCTCCTGAGAAGTTTCATGTTCCACCTCCAGCTACCCCTGTCACCGCTGCTCCTTCTCCTCCAGCTGCCCATGCCACTGCTTCGGCTGCTCTTGCAGATGCTGCTATTATGGTGCAGCATCAGGAACTATTGCCGAAGGTTTCTGCAGCATACAGCTGCAGCGGCTGTTATTCAAACAAATCATGGCACCGATTTTGTGTGCTCTGCTGTACTCCACGCAGCATGAACGCGGTCAATTGCCCCAGGCACCTGCGCTTATCGCGATTGCTTTGTTGAATTTCATGGATTCTGTTTTTTTGGGTGCAATGAAATGAATGAATTGCAATGTGTACAGTACTGTGCTACTGTGCTACGGTGTCAATTTAAGGTGTTTAAAAACCAAAACACTAAAATGCCATTTTCTGCACTCACCGCACTCACGTCTTAAGGCGGTAAGGTTGGAAGACATCCCGCGTCATGACATGGATATTCCGATGTACACAACGCGTGATTTGTTTGAATAACGGCCGCTGCAGCTGTAACTAATCAACTGGCGAGCAAGGTGCACACGTCCTGAAGACAATTCCACATCATCGCCCACCTGATGCATCAGAACAGCAGTGAAGTCACTAATTTCCTTGGCCAGCTGACAGCGTCTGTTAATTGGGTTGTACAACAGGGGATAAAGAGCCTAAGAGCTTCCACGATGCTCACCAGCCCTGCAGTAATAAGGGAGTGCCTGTCCAAATCAGGGGTCTCTTTAGTGCTGGACACTCCACCTCCTCCTCCATCTCTTTAATCTCTGTGGAGTCACCCATGCCACCTCAAGAGTCACTAGTCCCATCCAGATTGAGACATGTCTAGCCTAGAGGGTTTAGTATGCCTTTCAGTTCAGGTACCAAGAAGAAGAGGCAATGACTTGCTGTATATTTTTTTTATTAATGTTTTATTATTATTTTTATTACGTACATCTCCTTTTTTCACACACAGTGAATTAACTCTGTGATTAAAAGTTTTGTTCACTATTTCTGTCTTGATTATTTTTGTAATAATATGTAGACATTATTTTACACCCATACTTAATACAGTCAAGATTACAGTATACTGTATACCATATTAGGTCAGACAAACATATCCTACATTCATTTGAATCACTAAAAACCATAATATAATTTATTACATGAACATTACATTATAATATGCATATCCTGATTCAGACATGTATGAATCCTCCTACTTACCAATTAGATTGTAAGCTCTTTGGGGCAGGGACTCCTTTTCCTAAATGTCACCTTTATGTCTGAAAGCCCTTCTTCCCATTATGTGTTATTTATATGATAATCACATGTATTACTGCTGTGAATAGCACTCTATAAATAAAGATATATATATATATATACACCTGATATATATATCACACCTTGCAAGCCCTGTCTATTTCCCTCCCTCTTCCTATGTATTTCTCTTCCCTCCGTCTCACCTCTCACTCTCCCCCCTCCATCAATTACCCACTCTCACTCAATCCCTCCCGTCCCGCTTCACATGTATTTCTCTCCCGTGCATCTCACTCTATTTCCCTCATTTCCCCCCCACCATCAATTACCCAACTCTCACTCATTCCCTCCTCTCCTCACACAATATATACCAAAAAAAAACACCCCAATGGAAAAAACTTCCCATCCCCAAATACATATGAAAAAAAAACCCATCCCCAAATATATACAACCTCCCCCACACCCGAAAATGTACTGTATACAACCCCCCCCAAAATACATCTAAAATACGCTTGCAATGCATCTAAAAAAACTGCCAATATATATATATTATATAAATGTAGCCCCGAGGTAAAATTTGAATCCCTGGCCCCTCTCCGCGAGTGCCGTGAGGTAGCGGGTGCCGCCGGAGGCTGCGACGGAACCGCCGGCACTTCGCGAGGGTGGGGGCCAGTGCAGGGAGCGGTGCAGGCTGGTTGCCGGGGACGCGATCGGGCCGTCGCTAAGGCCGCGATCGCGTTGCCACCGGCTCGGCGGCTAGGAGAGAGTGCGCCGCCATTGCGCGGAGGTTCGCGCATGCGCAGTAGGGCGGAAGCGCGCGATGGGACTCCAGAGAGAGGGAGAGGTCGCGCGAGAGTAGGGAAGAGGATAGGAAGGTTGAGGCGGCCATTAGGGGTTCGCGCCTGCGCGAGGGAAGCGCGCACGCGGCCCCAATGCATTAGGCAGCTCCTGGGAACTACAATTCCCAGGAGGCTTAGGGAGGCAGAGGTCAGGTGCTCCCTAGTGGCCAATAGGGCTGAAGGAAGCTCAGCCCGGGAAAAGAGATACATTTTCCCGGGCTTTGCAACAGCAGTCAGGGCAGAGCAGAGGAAGGAGTAGGAAGGGTGCAAGGAGCGCGTGGCTCCTGCATCAGGTAAGGGTCCTCCCTAGATTCCCAGGCAGGCCCTAATTCCCGGGTAAAGGGCAGGGGGTAACTGAAGAGGGACGCCTTAGCTAGGGAGGTGACCCTTGAGTGTGGAAGGTGCTGGTTTGGCAGTGTCGCAGCGGAGAGAGCTGTGGGCACTGTCAAAGAGGCACAGTGTGCTAGCAGTGTGGTTGCTGCGGGATCCAGGGGCTGTGTGTGATTGCAGCTGCCTGTGAGTAGTGTCGCTGTATGTGCTGGGCACAGTGCGTGCAGTGTGTGTGAAGTGTGGATCCCTGCAGGCTGACAGTGTGAGCGGTGTGTCAGCTGCAGGTGCTTTGGGAGTAGCTAGTTAATAGCTAGTAGCAGTTACAGTTAGGACTGGGTAGCTGGGGGAAGGGGGGCAGGTTATGACCACAGGCCCTAGGAGTTTTCCCCCAAGCCATCCCAGGTTGCAGTTCTTCAGGGACAGGCCCTAGGTTAGGGTTGCTGTCACTCTAGCAGTAGTCAGTGATAGGAAGGCGGTTGCTGTTCCCATGCGGTTGGTGTTGCCGTGATCCGGTTGCAGTTCCCGTGAAGCGGTGGGACCCTCGTTGGGGTCCACCGGCAGAGTACCTGGAAAGGATCAGACGGACGTCTGACCCTTTTAGAAGAGAGTTGCGGTCCCGAGCATCGGAGTGCTCGGAAGGTATCTTCAATATTATAAAGTGCACCAACTGGGCCCTAGCTTAACATAGTGACTGCGCAGTCACCCACGACCTTTCGCAGGATTGCGGGACATTGGGTGTGGGGTGATCCAGGACACTGGGTGGGGAATACCAGACATTGGGCTGAGGTGATGCGGATAGAGCATCCGGTTATGTTATGATGTTATGTACTGTGTTATGTGTTATTAAGTAAAGTGTTAGCTATTGTTTTATATCTACGTGTGTTATGGTATTTCTTATTCAGGGCTATCTTTCCTAACGGGGGATCCTGGGTAAGTGGAGGCGCTGCACCAGGTAACGTTAAGGGTTTCCCCAGGCTCCCAGCTAGCGGAGGCTCAGATCTCCTGGAGCCGCAGGTGTGTTTCAGTACCAGTAACCTTTTAGGAGCAAGTGTGTTGCAGGGAAAGGGACCGGTTAGACCACGAGGGGCCAATGTGAGATTGGGTGGGTCGGCCGGTTCACAAAAAGGGTTACATTTGGAGGCGCTGCTGAGAGATCAGACCTGGGGTGCCCTGTACATGTTTTTCTAAATTTGTGTCCTATTTTTGTTCCGCCATGGGGAAGCCCTCAAGGCGGAGGAAGCCACGTGCTAAGTTCCCGGCCGCGCGGGAAAATGTTGCCAACAGTCATCCAGGACTGGCGGGAAAACCCGAGCCCTGCCCCCACACTGTGAGTGACTTAGTACAGAGCTCGCAACACTCCCTGGAAGAGAGTACTGGATACAGAGAAAATTGCTCGCCTTCGTATGGATCCTGGCAGACCAAGGCTGGGAGCGTATCCTTTTTGTTGTGTCCATGTACAATACAAACATTGAGTATCTGGGGTAGTATGGACCTTAATATTTTGGCGTGCATGGTAAAAATGCGGTTGGAAGACGCGAACGAGGAGGGGTACCTAGACTGTTTTTGTAACCAAGGTGACTGCTCGTCTTGTAAGTTGGCTTGGGGGCGTATATGTGGCTACTGCAGGGTACCAACCCTGCAACCCAAACTGCCGCAGCCTACAGAACGGCCAGTGGGAGGGGACACTGTTGTAGAAATGGAGTGTCCTTCCCCTGAGGAAGAAATAGACTGCCAGGGGTTACACCGCAATGTGTATGTGTCCTGGCGAGCGCCAGGAATAGATGAAGTTGTGCTAGCATGTCCCTGCCTGCAAAAAGCCTGTGCCTCGGGAGCAGCCCTGTCGCAGTTACCGCTCGACTTCAAGGACATTGAGTTGGATGGAGAACTGAGTATCCAGTGTTTTATGACAAATTGTGACTGTCCTAGGGAGGCACTGGAGTGGGGGCCTCAATGTGAGTGTTGCGGGGCCTGGTTCCTACAGCCTATCCTGCCCCAGGCGGCGGAACCAGCCGATGAAGAAGAGGAGGAGCCGGACCCCTCTCCTGAAGTAAGTGATGCGTGTCCCCAGTCTGTTCTACTTCCAGAGGCCGCCGGGGACCCGTGTGTCCAGACCACTGTGGCAGACCCTCTCAAAGGGGACGTGCAAATGGAGGAGCAGGAACTTCTGATGGCGGAACCTGCGGAGGAAGAGGCGCCTGATGGTGCTACCGAGGTGGGTGAAGCTGCTACTGATTTGTCCACTTCAGCCATGGAGGTGGTGGAGGGCCCGTGTGCCCAAATGAACTTTCTAGACGCTGAGCCAGAGCCGCTGAAGGCGGAGCTCCAGATGTCGGAACCCCAGATGTCGGTTCCAGACCCGGTTCCCGAGCAGGAACCACCGAGACCAGAACCACAAGTCCCGGAAGGCCAGGGTAAGGTGTTTATACCCCCGCCCTTGTGTGATGACTCCAGCGACCAACCGAGCGTGGTGATGCGCCTGCCGGCGGACCACTCCAGTGAGGTCACCGAAGCGACCGTCTCAACTGATCCAGACGATGATGTGGGCCCGTGTGCACTGCAACGGCCAGTCCGGCCTACCACCGAGGTACCAGCGGTCCCAGGCGTGGGATCAGTACCTGCCAATACCGACCGGGGTAAGTTCACTGCCCCAGGGGTGTCGGGTGTGGGCTCCCCGGTGATCGTGGGGCCTGGTGACTCCAAAGGTAGGGTCACCCGGGCGATGGGCTCACCCCGTCATCGCGTCCTGGTGGAGGTGTCTCCCCCAGAAGATCTCTGCAGATCGTGGAATGAACTCGACCTCATGAAGGTATCCGGTGTAGCGGACCGGAGCGACCCATACTCCTGTGAGAGGAGTCTCCAAACGGGCCTACCCGAAGAAGTGGTGCCATCCGCGGACGAAGTCACCGTTAAAGGGATTGTTGGAGCGGACAAAGACTCTGTTGAGACCACTCTGGTAGTTGTGGCCTCTCCCAGGTGCGCGATGGAGCGCTATGTTCGCCATGTGGTGGATCGAGGAAAGAGACTGAGCCTCCCTGTCTCCCGTGAGACGAGACCGGAGGATCCGGCAAGGGTCAATACCCATGACCCCGTACATTTTTTTCTGCGAGGGGGAGGCGGTGTTTTGACAGAAGAAACGGGTCTAGAGTTCCCAAAGACTCACAGGAGTCAAGGTGGGGTACCCTCACCCAGTCTGTTAGGGGCACTCCAATCTGAAACTCAGCTGGCCTCGGGTATCCATATGAGGATTGATGACAAAATGCATGTTACATGTGATGTGATTTATGCCATGTATTTTCCATTATATAATTCTCTGTACGGTTGCTACCCAAGCGAGGAAGTTGGGATTCTGCGAAGGGGAGAATGTAGCCCCGAGGTAAAATTTGAATCCCTGGCCCCTCTCCGCGAGTGCCGTGAGGTAGCGGGTGCCGCCGGAGGCTGCGACGGAACCGCCGGCACTTCGCGAGGGTGGGGGCCAGTGCAGGGAGCGGTGCAGGCTGGTTGCCGGGGACGCGATCGGGCCGTCGCTAAGGCCGCGATCGCGTTGCCACCGGCTCGGCGGCTAGGAGAGAGTGCGCCGCCATTGTGCGGAGGTTCGCGCATGCGCAGAAGGGCGGAAGCGCGCGATGGGACTCCAGAGATAGGGAGAGGTCGCGCGAGAGTAGGGAAGAGGATAGGAAGGTTGAGGCGGCCATTAGGGGTTCGCGCCTGCGCGAGGGAAGCGCGCACGCGGCCCCAATGCATTAGGCAGCCCCTGGGAACTACAATTCCCAGGAGGCTTAGGGAGGCAGAGGTCAGGTGCTCCCTAGTGGCCAATAGGGCTGAAGGAAGCTCAGCCCGGGAAAAGAGATACATTTTCCCGGGCTTTGCAACAGCAGTCAGGGCAGAGCAGAGGAAGGAGTAGGAAGGGTGCAGGGAGCGCGTGGCTCCTGCATCAGGTAAGGGTCCTCCCTAGATTCCCAGGCAGGCCCCAATTCCCGGGTAAAGGGCAGGGGGTAACTGAAGAGGGACGCCTTAGCTAGGGAGGTGACCCTTGAGTGTGGAAGGTGCTGGTTTGGCAGTGTCGCAGCGGAGAGAGCTGTGGGCACTGTCAAAGAGGCACAGTGTGCTAGCAGTGTGGTTGCTGCGGGATCCAGGGGGGGCTGTGTGTGATTGCAGCTGCCTGTGAGTAGTGTCGCTGTATGTGCTGGGCGCAGTGCGTGCAGTGTGTGTGAAGTGTGGATCCCTGCAGGCTGACAGTGTGAGCGGTGTGTCAGCTGCAGGTGCTTTGGGAGTAGCTAGTTAATAGCTAGTAGCAGTTACAGTTAGGACTGGGTAGCTGGGGGAAGGGGGGCAGGTTATGACCACAGGCCCTAGGAGTTTTCCCCCAAGCCATCCCAGGTTGCGGTTCTTCAGGGACAGGCCCTAGGTTAGGGTTGCTGTCACTCTAGCAGTAGTCAGTGATAGGAAGGCGGTTGCTGTTCCCATGCGGTTGGTGTTGCCGTGATCCAGTTGCAGTTCCCGTGAAGCGGTGGGACCCTCGTTGGGGTCCACCGGCAGAGTACCTGGAAAGGATCAGACGGACGTCTGACCCTTTTAGAAGAGAGTTGCGGTCCCGAGCATCGGAGTGCTCGGAAGGTATCTTCAATATTATAAAGTGCACCAACTGGGCCCTAGCTTAACATAGTGACTGCGCAGTCACCCACGACCTTTCGCAGGATTGCGGGACATTGGGTGTGGGGTGATCCAGGACACTGGGTGGGGAATACCAGACATTGGGCTGAGGTGATGCGGATAGAGCATCCGGTTATGTTATGATGTTATGTACTGTGTTATGTGTTATTAAGTAAAGTGTTAGCTATTGTTTTATATCTACGTGTGTTATGGTATTTCTTATTCAGGGCTATCTTTCCTAACGGGGGATCCTGGGTAAGTGGAGGCGCTGCACCAGGTAACGTTAAGGGTTTCCCCAGGCTCCCAGCTAGCGGAGGCTCAGATCTCCTGGAGCCGCAGGTGTGTTTCAGTACCAGTAACCTTTTAGGAGCAAGTGTGTTGCAGGGAAAGGGACCGGTTAGACCACGAGGGGCCAATGTGAGATTGGGTGGGTCGGCCGGTTCACAAAAAGGGTTACATATATAAAGCAGAAAGTAGCCGTGTTAGTCCAGTTGCGATAGTGCAGAATAAATGAGTTCTTCAGTATTAGGTGATACCTTTTTTATTGGACTAACAATGTATGTCATAGGACAAGCTTTCGAGAGTTCTCCTCTCTTCTTCAGGTCAGCAATACTGATATACACGGGAATCTATGGCTAAAACAGTGAAGAGAGAGGGACAAAAACACAGATATGTACTGTAGATAAGGTAGGGTGTTAAAAGTGTTTGAAGCCAGGGGAGAGTGCCAAGGAAAGGTGTGGAGGGGGGAGGGGGATGCTGTGTGGGGGGGGGGGGGCTTGAGAAATTGTGGATAAGAATATAGGCAAGCAGGCTGATTACAAACAATTTTGATAGGGTGTGAGAAAACCCATGTCCGCATAAAGGGGGTCATGCACTAAGCAGTGATAAGTGGGTTTTCTGGGTGCTATTCACAAAGCAGTGATAAGTGCTTTTAAGTGAGATAAATGCCTTTATAGCGTGATACTGCCTGTTGTGAGATTCACAAAGCAGTGATAACAGTGCAGTATCATGCTATAATTGCATTTTTTCCCACTTAAAAGCACTTATCACTGCTTTGTGAATCTCATAGCAGACATTATCATGCTATAAAGTAATTTATCTCACTTAAAAGACTTATCACTGCTTTGTGAATCTCACAGCAGGCAATATCACGCTATAATGGCTTTTCATCTAACTTAAAAGCACTTATCACTGCTTAGTGCATAACCCCCAAAGTCCTTTGGTTTTGGTGTCAAAGGGGGTTATGCACTAAGCAGTGATACGGCTTACCTTAGGGATGGTCAGGCCGGGCTCTGTGGCGGCCGGAGGGGATGGTCAGGCCGGGCCCAGTGGCTGCTGGGGTGGGGCAGTGACTGCGGGGGGCAGTGACTGCGTCGGGGGGCAGTGACTGCGTCGGGGGGCAGTGACAAAGGGGGGGGGGCAGTGACGAAGGGGTGGGTGTGGGGTGGCGGTGACTGTGAGGGTGGGGCTCCGGTGATTGCAGGGGTGGAGCGGTGATTGCTGGTGTGTGTGGGGTAGGGGCTGATTGCAGGGGGGCAGGTTATTGCATTAAGGGGCAGGAGATTGCAGAAGGGGGCAGGAGATAGCAAGGGGGGGCAGGCGATTGCAGGGGGCAGGTGATTCCAGAGGGAGGGCAGGTGATTGCAGAGGGAGGGCAGGTGATTGCAGAGGGTGGGCAGGTGATTGCAGGGTGGCAGGTGATTGCAGAGGGGGCAGGTGATTGCAGGGGGCAGGAGATTTCAGGGGGGGGGGGCAGGAGATTGCAAGGGGAGCAGGTGATTGCAGGGGGGCAAGTGATTGAGGGGGGCAGGTGATTGCAGGGGGTGGCCCGACGGCCAGACAGAGCAGTTGTCACCGAGCCCAGCTCCCCCCACTTGCAGGGGGGGGGGGAAATGGAGCACCGCAGAGGAAGGCAAACTGCCTCTGGCCAAGGCATTTCCCCTACTCCGGTCCAACCAACCATCCGCCGGTGCAAGCGAGTGGAGGAAAGCAGACTGTGTGATGTGTAATGTGGCGGCCATCTTGGGATTGGTGCGGCCAGATGGCAGAGGCCTAGGGAGACATGATTTTCTCTGTGGTACAGGGGTGATCTTGTCAGAATATCCGGAGCCAGGGAATTCCTGCCCCTAGGTCCCAGGTATTTCCCCTCACAGTAGAGACATGTGCAGGTTTGGCCATGTGACTAGGTAGCTCCCGGTAGCTAGAGAGCCCAGCGGGGCAGATTGGAACGCAGAGGGAGGCTTCCACAGTGGCCTGGGTTAACAGCTAGCATCCTGACGTAAGGTGTGAGGGGCTTGTTGTTGGAGAACCCGCACTGTGAGACCCTGCTGTCTTGTCTTCACTTGGAAGTGTGGTCTGGTTGGACCTTAAACCAGGAAGGTATTGTGCATCAACGTAAGGGAGAGGGTAGCGCTTCCCTCACACACACTTTGGGTGGAGTTGCTTGCTGGACACTGGGTTACAGGTGCCCAATGTCAGGAATCGGCGTTCTCCACGCTCCCCACACAGAGCACTCCCTCCCCGCAGGGTGCCCCTGGACACACAAAACAATCCTGCCTTACCGGCCTCCACGGCTCCCCGCCCCTGCCGCCGTCGCGGGATCACTCCCCTCGGCGATTCCTCTGCTCAGCGCCGGGCGCGCCCACGCCCTCCTGCACGCACACCTGCACCATCCACTGGCTCGGTTCACGTGCGTACACGAGTTACGGAGCACGCTCAGTCTGCACACTCTTATTCCCGTCCCCCGGACCTCAGGCTCCGCCCCCGCACACTGCACGGGCATACTCAGGTTACCAACAAGACTCACCTGGCCTGTTATGCCTGCACCAATCCCAGTCAATGAGAGGATTGTTAAGCTGTAGCCAAGGTATCTGGTATCAAGGTATCGATATTTTTCCAAAAAACTCGTCTGCCGAGAGGAACTATGACGTGGGTAACAGGGAACTTCTGGCCGTGAAGATGGCTCTTCAAGAGTGGAGACACCTGCTGCAGGGGTCGAAAGAGCCGTTTACTATTCTCACGGACCACAAGAACCTTCTTTACATAGAGAACGCTCGACGCCTTCGTCCACGACAGGCTCGTTGGGCTCTTTTTTTTCCCCTCGATTCGATTTTCACCTTTCCTATCTCCCCGGGACCAAAAACGTAAAGGCAGACGCACTCTCCCGAATACATTCTTCTGAAGAGAGGCCAGAGGAATCTTTGGAGACTATCCTTCCGCTTGAGAGGATTCTCGCCACGTCTTCTTTCAAGAATCTTGACAAGATTTTGCACTCCCAGAGACGCATTCCCAAGGACTTGGTCGTTCCCGACAACAAACTCTTTGTACCTTCCAAATATTTTCCAGAGGTCCTGTCTTGGGGTCACTCCTCTAAATCTGCTGGTCGTCCAGGTTTTAAGAAAATTACTGATCTCATTCGTCGGAATTTCTGGTGGCCAAGGATGTCTCAAGATATTCTGGAGTTTACCCGCGCCTGCCCCATGTGCGCTCAAAGCTAGACTATCCGTCAAAAGCCTCAGGGTTTTCTGTTACCCCTTCCAGTTCCCGACCGCCCCATGTCCCACATTTCGATGGACTTCATCGTGGAGTTTCCCAGGTCCAGAGGAATGAACACTATCTTGGTGGTCGTGGACAGGTTCTCGAAGATGTCCCATTTCAGTCCACTTAAAGGATTACCCACCTCCCCCGCCCTTGCTGATATCTTTACGGAGCAGATTTTCCGGATTCATGGGATCCCTTCGTCCATTGTTTCTGACAGAGGTTCTCAGTTTGTATCCAAATTTTGAAGAGCTTTCACGAAGAGATTGGGCATCTCTTCTTCTTTCTCTTCCGCCTATCATCCTCAGTCCAATGGACAAACGGATAGAATCAATCAATCCCTGGAGAAGTACCTAAGATGTTTCATATCCGATTTCCAGGATGATTGGGCTCAACTCCTCTCTTGGGCAGAGTATGCCGTCAATTCTGCCAAAAACGAGTCCACCGGGGTGTCGCCCTTCTTTATAAATTATGGGTTCCACCCTCCCTGTCTTCCCATCCCCAACATTCCTTCTGGAGTACCAGCCGTAGATGAACGCATTTCTTCCCTCCAAACCGCATGGTCCAGGATTCAGTCTACCCTTCTCAACTCCTCCCGCAGATCGAAACTACAGTACAGGCCGTCGTCTTCGTTCGGCGCCCAGTTACAAACCAGGGGATTTGGTATGGCTCTCCTCTAAGAATATCCACCTCAAGGTACCATCTCCTAAACTGGCACCTAAGTTCCTGGGTCCCTTCCCTATTTGTGAACAAATCAATCCCGTGGCATACCGGCTCCAACTACCACCCAGTATGAAGATTCCCAATGTCTCTCATGTGTCCTTCTTTAAACCATTCATCTCCAGTCACTTCTTTCCGGATCAGACTCGTAAACCGGATCCCATTACTGTACAAAATAACGAGGAATACGAAGTTCACTCTCTTTTGGATTCTCGCCTTTCCAGGGGTCAGCTCCAGTTCTTGGTGCAGTGGAAGGGCTTTGGCCCTGAAGAGAGATCCTGGGTACCTTCAAAGGACATTCATGCCCCGGCCCTTCTTAAGTCCTTCAGGAAAAAGTTTCCAGACAAACCGTTCTTGGACCGTCCTGAGGCCGTTCCTGAAGAGGGGGGTACTGTCAGGAATCGGCATTCTCCACGCTCCCCACACAGAGCACTCCCTCCCCGCAGGGTGCCCCTGGACACACAAAACAATCCTGCCTTACCGGCCTCCACGGCTCCCCGCCCCTGCCGCCGTCGCGGGATCACTCCCCTCGGCGATTCCTCTGCTCAGCGCCGGGCGCGCCCACGCCCTCCTGCACGCACACCTGCACCATCCACTGGCTCGGTTCACGCGCGTACACGAGTTACGGAGCACGCTCAGTCTGCACACTCTTATTCCCGTCCCCTGGACCACAGGCTCCGCCCCCGCACACTGCACGGGCATACTCAGGTTACCAACAAGACTCACCTGGCCTGTTATGCCTGCACCAATCTGCAGTGTCTCCCTGTAGCTCTTCCTGTCCCGCCTCCGTTCCTAATTGGACCTTCCTGCTTTCTCTAGCTCCTCTCTGCTCTCAGTCTTTGCTCAACATAGTCTCTGTATGGAAGTACTTCTGGATTCTCTCAGTGTTTTCACAGGTTCTGACGCAGCTCGTACGACTACCCCCTCTGGCTCTCGATCTCGGCACTCCTTGGACAACGCACACTCTGGTAACCCCTTGAACACAGCTTGGACTACGACCAATCTCCACTCTCCACTCCCTGACTTCGGCAAGGCATCCTTCACTCTATCTCTACAACCGGTACCGGCAAGTATTGTCTACCTTACTACACCTGGCCTGGCAACGCTTCATACCACACTCCGGACACGCTCCCTTTGCTGCGGGTGCGTGTATTACCACTTCCCCCTTCAGCTCAGGGGACGGGTCTGGTCTGCGGGCAGCACCGGCGTAACACCCAAGCACCCAAGGTACTATTGGGGTTAGCTACAGACGATATTACTGTTACCCCTGTTATTATTGTGCATTGTGTTGTGAGTATTATTTGATGACTTCTGTGGGACTACAGAAAAGGAGTTATATTATACTTGGTTGTGAGTGTGTTATTGGGGTATACCATAAGGTATACGATTTCCTATCAGGAGCCATCCTGTTACCCAGGATCCTCATATGTGGAGGCGCTGCACCATAGAGATATAGAGAACACACAGTCACCCCAGGTTACCTATGAGCGGGCCCAGGCCTTCTGTACGCCTAACAGGTAGATCCAGTACAGTAATTACCACTGTTTTTCATAGGGATAGGGGAAAGAGCATTACATATAATATATATATATATATATATATATATATATATATATATATATATATATATATATATATATATATATATATATATATGGAAAAAACAAACAAAAAACAGGATAGTGTAGTAAAGTTACAAAATATTTAAGGGACTGGATAAAATATAAAATGCGCACTCACAAACGAACCAGGAACAAGAGCATGTATGAGAACAATTCTCAATCGACAACAGTAGCAGCAGGGTCCCAGCAAGGTATCTTGTGCCGATGTGGTATTTCACTTGTAATCTGAAGGGACCGGTGGATGCGTCAGACCTTCCGTGTACCGGATGCAGAGCACTCATGCTGCGCGCCTTCCCACCCCATCCCTCCACCCACCGAAGCTGGTCTCAGGCTGTCAGGAACTCCAGCTGCTTGCAACATCACAGGGATCTCCGGATTGGCTGTAGTATCCCTCGGCAAACAGTCTCTGCTTAGGCTGCCCTTACAAAGAAGGAGCTAGTGTTTCCGTCTGTTCAATCGTGCATACAATAAAATCAAAACTGGCTGTACTTGCACTTGTACTCAACCGTACGCATTTCGTCTTTTGGACTTCGTCAGGGGTATTATATATATGTATGAAACATGTAATGAAAGGGTTAAGTCCTGTACTCAGTACAATCACGTTGGTAGCACTTACTGTAAGACCTGCCTTAGAGCCTGTGATGCTTCTCCCCCAGCTCCCCCAAAACATCCCGCAAATAAAGCAAAACACACAAAGGTCTGGAGATATAACGGCCGTAACTTTTATTCAAATACAGCAAAAGGGGAGGTGCCAACACTGCCAGAGTGCTCCACCAACAGATAAGGTCAATGATTCTTAAATCATGGCCTGATAGCTAGAACTGCCCAAAGTCCAAGCCACTCAGCTACAGTAACCCCACGTCAGATGGGACGCAGGAACTCAAAACACAATTAACCCTGCCCCCTCGCCAACCATGCCACCACCAGGAATTATCATAATTTAACCCTGACCTGTCAATGTTACCCTGCACTTACCCATCAACCAGCCACAACCAACAGGGATATTTCTCCCCTTAAACTAATGAACAAAGGAGGGGATAAGGGAGTGATCAACTAAACCATTCTAATTGTGTAGAAAATGTTAATAATAATAAATTCAATTGATAATGAAAAGTAGGTGCAACTGTGAACTGAAGTGAATCAGAGAAAGTGGGGGTACAGTGGCCTGTACTCCAAAGAAAATTCACTCAAATGCACACTACCTAAATTTAAAATTTAACCTTTAATATCAAGTACTTAAAACATATATTACCAAAGTGAAAATGTGATAACGTTTAAAAATAAATTAAATAGAGTAACTCGTGCAGACAGGCAGTCTCTAATGTTTAAATGCTCCAGTATATTATTACAATTGGAGAATAGGAGGTGCACACAGCCGGAGTGAGCAAGCAAGCCCACCACTTCACTGATTAGCCTAATAAATAGTGAATATCGTAGGGGCTATTGATATCATTGATTATAACTTGATACTGGCAGTATGGCCTCCTAATCAGGTCTTGACCTACTCCAGGAATACTTGCCTAACCACTACCCTAATTTTTTATATACACTGGCGACACACTTTATTCGAGCTCGGCTAGTCCCACGAATTCGGGTATACCCGGGTGTATTGAGGTTTGTGACTGTTTTCTGCCCGAGTGCATTGGGTTATTTTCCAGCCAGGGATTGAAGCATTTTATTCCCGCTGGCTGCAATACTGCACAGTATATATATATATATACTGCATTACAATTCATGAATTTATGCCAACTGGTAGACACGCGAAGCATTGCAGCCTATTAAATCCTAATCATTATCATTTAACAGATCAGCCGCCCGTCAGCCAGGCATGAACCCAGGCTGGGAAGGCAAACACAACGGGGCTTGTCAGAGGTGAGGAGCGGCGCATTCCAGGTATCTGCCAGGTACATACCGGGTATTTGCTCGAATAAAGTGTGTCGGTGCAGTATCGGCTAATCTAGTGAACGGCTGACAAGTACTGTATTAAAATAGCCTAATGAAGGGGGCTGACATCATCAACACGCATGCCCCTACGATATTCACTATTTATTAGGCTAATCAGTGAAGTGCTGGGCTTGTTTGCTCACTCCGGCTGTGTGCACCCTAGCAGCCTCCTATTCTCCAGTTTTAATAATATACTGGAGCATTTAAACATTAGAGACTGCCTGTCTGCACAAGTTACTTTATTTAATTTATTTTTAAACGTTATCACATTTTCACTTTGGTAATATATGTTTTAAGTACTTGATATTAAAGGTTAAATTTTAAATTTAGGTAGTGTGCATTTGAGTGAATTTTCTTTGGAGTACAGGCCACTGTACCCCCCACTTTCTCCCCTTAAACTTGTCCCAGAATGCCAGACCCGCTGAAACCTTCCAAACCTGATCTGAGGGAACATTAACAAGTCAAACCGCGCAATAATCACCCGCGCAAATGAGACTACATTAGTCTAAGATCCTTAACCCAAAGATAGGCACCGCACCGGCTGCTAAGCTAGCAAATTGTCAGCTGGGAGATCAGCCCCAGTCACTCCAACAAAATGAGCCCTGCCCACTCAAGTCAACATCAGAAACCCCCAAACTTCAGCCAGGAAACCCATAGAGGTAGGAAGAGCGAACACTGCTTTCCTCCCTCTGTGGCTGCAGCCCCGATTCTGTGTCCACCCCCACTCTCAAAGGTGGTGCACCTTCCAATGCTGCTGCCACACCAAAACAAAAGACCCCCAGGAGTCAGTACTGACCACGGAAAGCCTGGTCATACATTTCTTTCTTTGTCTTCAGGTGATGAAAGTTCATTTGATATTTTTTTGGGGAAATGTGTTTCAGTTTTAATCTTGCACAAGCCACTAATGCCCATGCCTCAAACTATGCTTAACAGCATGCACTGCACATTTACAGTTTCGCTTCTACAAGCTTCGTCAGGAGTGTGACACTCCTGACGAAACTTGTAGAAGCGAAACGCATACTGTTAGCCTCTCAGACACTCGTAGCAGCAGTAAGACGCGCTATCCAGCCACAAGCTTGCAACCGGATGTGACGTTGCCTTTTCCGGAACTGATGTATAAGGACCCAGGGAAACGCCGGTGCAGCCAGATACCAGCAAGGCCAACCGCAGAGACTCAGAGGAGATGTCTAGAGAGACACTGGGGATCCTAGGGCTGGGGACCAAGCACTGGTTTTAACAACACACAAGGGAGCGGTGGCGGTGAGATTATCGCACACCATGCATGTGCATTTCTTATCTGTTTTAAGTTATAAAAATATTTTCATTCGATCTGCGCAATGGTCTTTCTTTTTACTGAGGTACCAACTTCCTGATACTCCAGAGAAAAGACTGCCACGTTTGTGATATGCCCTAAATATAATACTACATTGTGAGTAGGAATTACACAAGAGCCAAGATACAGCTACAGTATCTAGTCACCTATTAGAAAACATCTGCACTTTAGTTGTGTTTTCCTTTCTTTTGCATTTCTCCCATGCTCCCCCTGGATCTTTGAAAAAAATCTTGCATATGAGTAAGCCAGACATCTGTCAAAAGTTATCGATCTGATTTTTCTCAGGTTAACACGAGGACATTGTAATGCTAATCACCTTTGTGGACTATTGATAAGTTAAATGACCGTAACATCACAATAAAAACATGTTAACTGTCTTCTGAGGATCAAGCCCTTAGTTCACTATAAAAGGTTTTGGGCTGCAGGAAATACATGGGCAAGGTGACTGTTACCACTGCAACAGTCCCAGTCACAATTTTGTTTTGTGTTCTTCCCTAGAAGTTTGAAGAAGTCCCTACTTCCCCTATTTCAAAATAGTAATCCAGTTGTCTCTTGATTAAACTTTGCAAGTATAGTTCCAAAAGTGAAAGCACAATAACAGACACTACTGTGTATAGAAAGCATACTGCTTCATAGGTAGCTACTGTATTTGTACCTAAAAGGAGAACAAAACATGTAGTAAATAAAAAAAAACACAGCAACCATAAAGTAACTTTTAGAAAAACAAATTGACAGATAGAAGCATCCCCATTAATTGTATTTATTATAATTTTTTTCTTTTACTATTTAATTGATGTAATGTTAGTATTTCAAATTGAATGACTACTGGAAATGTTCACTGCAATTCATAAAATTGTGATAAAATGAAATGTGCAGTATAGATATAAATATATATAAATAACTATACAGTATATACAGTATTGGATTGAATAATTAAGTTGAATGGCAATTTTTATTACTGCACCATTAAAGATTTTTCCATTTTACTAAAAACAAGTCTTTCATTTATTGGAAACCGTGCAGAACAAAGTGCTGATATTGAAGTAAGAGATTCCGTTTTGAACTTCAGCTTTGCCTTAGCTAGAAAATTAAATAAAGACTGATTTTTAGAATGAGACACACCAAGTAAATATCACTATGCTATAGTGTATGTGGAACATCTCAATCTTATATGTTGGGAGATGCAATTGTATTGGGAAGCAGATTTTTAAGGGTAAGCAATATTCATGCTTGATTTAACTGTTTAAATGTTTAAACATGTGTGTATATTCTGGTTCCACAAACAGTGTCTATAACTCAGCAACATAAAAAAAACAATATAAACAATGAAGTCGTTATGGAGTGCTCACGATTTTAATGGAGCACTCAAGGCTTTATGGAAGAAGAAAAAAAAACAATCAACTGTTCTATTTATCAAAGTCTTCTGTGGCAGGCAGACTCTTGGGGTCCCCTGTGTCCCCTTTTTATATGTTGGTCAACACCCACTCAGAGTCATTGTAAGCTCTGCCGGGTCAGTAAAGAAATTAATTCTCTCCAGGTGCAGGATTTAGTTGAATTCACAAGCAGGATCTGAACTGAAATGAACTCATATAATCTGATCTCATCCATTTGTAGATTTCTTATTTTATATTTTTGTTCACCCCAGCTAGTATCCTACCACATGGGACTCGCCCATACACCCTGCCAAAAACTGGAGAAAAACTGGTGCAAAATACACCACTTTTACCAAAGAAAGTCAATCTCATTGAAATCCCTATTGTATATCAATTTATTTCCTGTGATAAATCTGGTACAGTTTTTTGCACTTGAGTTTCTCAAGATTTGCCATATAGAAATTACAACATAGTGTATTATTCCCTAAATGTATTGTTACAAAATATTAACCAAAATATGCTCTGTTGATCTTCACTTATATATAAGTGATATATTTACAAAATATAATTGAAAATATATATATATATTTTAGAATTAATTTAGGGACTCAAAAGGAAACAGCATGCAATAACAGCATCCATATGCAGGATACACAATTTACTCAAAGAACAAAAACAGTGCAGTTAAATTAATGCTAAACCATAATTATCAATAGCTTTTCCATCAACGAGTTAAAACAAGTATTGTAGCCATGATGGTACCTTACTTCCTATGGAAAAAAATGAAAAAGATTGAATTCATAACACATTGTTTTGTATGTCTTTATTTATATAGCGCCATTAGTGTACATAGCGCTTCACAGTAGTAATACATGTGGTAATCAAATAAATAACAGATAATATAAATAACAGATCATGGGAATAAGTACTTTAGACATAAAGGTAACATTTCGGAAGAGGAGTCCCTGCCCCGAAGAGCTTACATTCTAATTGGTAACACATGAAGGCCTAGATACATCAAGCATCGATATGACAAAATTACAGTCGGCAAAAAATATCTCTTATTTCTAGCGGGAAAGTCATGAAATTGTAACCGCTTAAAATAACACCTTTTTTAACCACATGACTTAAGAATATAAAAACGGAATTTTTTTTCATTGTCATCTTGCCTTGATTGTTTTTTTTTAAGTTAAAAAAATAATAATTCTTTGTCATTGGGTCTTGGATTATTTTTTTGGGCTTGTGTTATGGTTGGTCATTGGCCGTTTTTTGGATTGGTTGGGGTCAGTGATCTTCATTTATTTCATGAGCAAAAAAATGGGCGTTCCTAGCACTCAAAAGGGTATAAATTACACGAAAATCAGGTAATAAGCCTAAAAGAAATGTTACTGTTACAGTCGAATCTATACAGAGAATTGCAAACAACATACAGTACAATGAGTGCGATGTCAACATACCAAATAAGTATAAACGATACTAAAGCATAAGGTGTATCCACATACTAAAGGAAAAAACAAACAAATGGAAAGGGAGATAAGGTATGGGGGTAGGGAAGGGGGAGGTGAAACAGGGGATAACAGGAATAAGGGGGGCAAAGTTGTTTCGGGGTGACAATCCCCTTCTTCTGGCCCAATCCCAAAGATCACACCGACCTCAGGTTCATCCCTTAACCCTGTAGGAACAGACTCGCCCTTTAATTAATTAAGGACAAAAATACACACAGTGTGCAAGCTATAGGAGAAACAAGCGTCTTATCTGTTTCTGTTGGGGCTCCAGGTAGTTCCCTCTGGACCCTGCGAGAGTTCAGAGAATCCCTCCTCTGTAGTTCCACCTTTATAGATTGGATGTCCCCGCTTCAGCGCGGTCTTGCTTCCTTCTTTTTTCCAGCAGACTCCACGAACACCATCCAGTGGGTCTAGGGGACTGTGCCAGCCTCTTTGCTGGGGAGAACTTTCTCTCTCTCCTCTTTCTCTGGGGAAGCAGTGTCTCTCAGAATGGCAGCTCTCTGTGTCTGCCTTAAAACACTTCCTTGTCCATTTAGAAGTCCAGTCTGATTATCTGCAGCTGAATTAGCTATTCTAGGGGAAATTAACTCCTGTGCACTGGAAAGTCCCCTAGCTGCCATATTCCAACACCTAGAGACAGTGATTGCATCACAATATTTAGCAAATAAAAATATTATTTGTGAGCACATTCACATGTCTTAGGCTGAGTCCATAGAATGCACGTCCGTGCTGAGCCGTGCGGACGCTCTGCGCTGAGCCCTGCATCCTCCATGAGGATGTATTTAGAGGGGGCTCACACGAGCGTCCACAGGCGTGCTGAGGCGCTGGATTTTTCAGCCGACAGCCAAACTGTTTTTCAGAGCGCTGTCGGCTGAAAACATCCAATCAGGGCAGAGCAGCGTCAACTTCACGGCGCCTTGACGTCGGCGCCGTGACGTTGACATCGGTGCGTCGCGGGCGATTGGCCCAGCAACGTCACTGCCCCGCCTCCCTAAGTCTCCCCCCGCCTCCCAATCGTGCCCGCTGGCTCACCTGCATGGGCATGAAATCGCGCAGATTTCAGCAGGCGAGCCTCAGCGTCAGCGCGCCTCAGCCCTGCTACCCTCTCTATGGCCCCAGCCTTAGACAGGTCTGCAACCCTGTTTTTCACCATTATCACCTAGCATACAGTGCTTCCACTGCCGCAAGGGATTCTGGGAAATGACATGCAAATGAGCACGGTGCCACCATTTGCCTTAAATCCATTATTACATGGAACTCTTAAGCCAATGCTTGCTGTTTTAAACACAGCTTTTAAATACAGCCTGGGATCAGATGCAAAGCCAGTAAACCCACTCACAGACAGTTGTTTCAACCTTTTGGGTCTCATCAGTGTGAGGTTGGTTGTACTGGCTTTGCAATTTAAGACTTGGGTAGGTTATCACCACACATTATTTAGGTTATGGTGGATATAAAAGGTGACTGAAAACCCTCCACCATATAGCATATAGCATATAGCAAATATACATACAACATACATATATTTATATATGTATCTATGTATATATATATATGTATGTTGTATGTATGTATGTATGTATGTATGTATATTTGCTATATGCTATATGCTATATGGTGGAGGGTTTTCAGTCACCTTTTTTATCCACCATAACCTAAATAATGTGTGGTGATAACCTACCCAAGTCTTAGATATAGTTTGTCAAAGTTTAGAAAAAAAATAATTTAGAGAAAAGCAGATACAGCCCCAATACCAAGTATATGACTGGTGTATCGGGTCTCCATAGACACTTCTGTTGATCCTACTAGCAGTTACCAAGTTGCCTTTTAGAGGGTAGATGTGTAATATCACAAATGATGACATGTGTTGACATATGCACACACGAGATTATATCTACGATTTTATGATAGCACCAGAAACATCACATTGCTAGGCAACTTTCCTCAATGAGGAAGAAGCCGATATCAACAGAAATATATGCTTATGGGAGTATCACCAGAGTGTGCAATCATATTTAACATATATAATATTTAACTGACCCTTGTACTGCGTTTCTTGGTGAGTAGCACATTAGAAAGAATTCAAAATAAATAAAAAATATTTAAAACCTACATCATAATAACAATATTAACACAATAAAACATATGTGACCACATCAATGAAATGCAGAGAAAAACAAGACATCTAGAATCACCAGCACGAAACTACACTACACTACAACCAAATAGAATGAAATGTCAAATAACATTTCTGTAAAGTCATACACTGTAGGTAGCTATTTTGTTTTATGAAAACGACTGTGTTTTCTTTCCGGGATTATATTTAGCGTTTATTTGCGAAGCGCCAACATATTCTGCAGGGTTGCACAATGTGGTACAGAGTTCTGTATATTACATAAACAGTTACTGTACATACACATGAGGACAAATGTCCACAGAGACAAAGAGGTAATAAGGACTCGTGAGAATTTATCATCTAGATGGACTGAGAGACAATGTTGAAACAATAAGGTAAGGTGACTGCTCATTGTATGATAGTGTGGATCTGGATGAAATATGGCCCTGCCTGACAGCTGAATCCATAAAGATGTTTTTGGGGGGTGTTACATAAGGTGGAGATTGGTCCAGCCACATAGCTCGTCCCACATGGGTTGGAGGGAGGAGAGGAATTGAACTTTAGAGGTATGAAAAGTACTGCAGGCTTCTTCAAAAGATGAGTTTTCAGGTAGTTTTTAAACATCTAAAATCAGGGCGAGAGTCTGATGGTACGTGGTAGGGAATTACAGAGGGGGGAGCATAAAAGAAGTCTTGCAGGCGGGAGTGAGGAGGTAATAAGATACAGTAGGAGGAAAGGCGTATGTCTTGGGAAGAACATAGAGGGGATTTAGATATGTATTTGTTGATGTATTTGTTGATGTGGGATGAGATGTAAGGGGGGCCAGCATCGTTGAGACCTTGTAAATCATAATTAGGATTTTAAATTTAATACTAGAGAATATGGGAACCACTTGGAGGGATATGCTTAGCGGAGCAGCAGAATTGGAACCATGAGTGAGGTTGATGAATCTGGCAGCGGAATTGTGAATGGATTGGAGTTGGGACAAGTTTACAAGAGGAATGCCAACGAAGGGAATGCCAACTAAGGTCAAGGCGCGCCATGATGAGTGAGTGGATTACAATTAGATGCATGATTTAGTTGTAAGAAAAGGGTGTACAGATGCTGCGTTATGGTCAGTCGCACTCGCCTCACGAAATCCGTTGCGTTCACGTTTTTTATTCATCTGTGCTCGCGGAATCCCAGTGACCAGACATAATGGCCCACCGGGATCAACACAGCGGGGGCCCCTGCATCTCAATGGGACTCGCATTGTGTGAAAGCTACTGGGCTGCACCTGTCTGGGATGCACAGTAAGAGTGATACAGATACAGAATCCGTCACGCTCCCTGTGCACCTCTAACAGGTGATTGCGCAGCTTTTATTTTAATAGAGTAGATAGAGTAATAGTAAGAGGGTGAGTCCCAGAGGGGAGAGAGAGGTTAAAATAGTGAGTTAGTGTGGGTTTTAGTTTGCCAGAGAGGGTGCGGAGATGATGTGAGGGAATAGGATTAAGGGTTCATGTTGTAGGGCGAGATGATGAGAGGAGCACATAAAGCTCATCCTCAGTCGCAGAGGAAAATGAGCTGAGAGTGGATTAAGGTGTGGGAGGGAAGGTAGGTGTTGAGTCTGGAGCTTGATATGATGAGATGTCATATCTGATTTATTTAAACTTGTCTGTGAAGTACTGTAGATGGCCAGGTCTTGGGGCGTGAGGATAGAGTCGTATGTTGGTATAGTTGTGCGGAGAAGAGAGTTAAAGGTAGCTAATAGGCGTTGATGGTTGGCGGAAATAGTTTGTATGAGTGAAGAAAAGTAGGTTTGCTTGGCAAAAGAGAGGGTTGTATTGTAGGAGCAGAGCATACATTCATACTGGAGAAAATCTGTTTTAGAGCAGAATTTCCTCCAGTGACTTTATGCAGTGCATGAGAAGTTTTTCAGGTAGTGAGTGAAGAGTGTGTGCCACAGTTGGGGCTTGGACTGTCGGGGTGACGTGTGGTGGCAGGAGCAGTCTTGTCTAATGCTCTTGAGAGTATGCTGTTTTGAGGTTGCTAGGTTCGTATAGGAAAGGGTAGAGAAGGGAGAGATGTGGGGTTGTAGAGTTGTGTAAGGAGTGCTTCCAAATTTATATATATACATGTGGAAGTAGGTGTTGTGGAGGGTGCATTGAGTAGAGTCAGGTTTAAGGGTAGGAGCTGATGATCAGCCAGAGAGGGTAGGGCATGTTAGGGGAGTTAAAGACAAAGCAGAAGTAGGAGGAAACCAGGTCAAAAGAGTGGCCATTGCAGTGAGTAGGTGAGGTGGTCAACTTGGAGAGACCATAGAGAAGGTTAGAGTTAAAAGATCAACAGCTGAAGATTTTTAATAAGTATGTTAAAGTTTCCCAGTATTAAAGTAGGTTGTCAGAAGAGAGGAAGTGGTAGAATGAAGCCCCAAAGTTTTCAAGAAATTGGGATCTAGGTCCAGGGGTGCTTTAGATAACAGCGGGTTGGAGGGAAAACTGGGAAAAGATAAGGGTAGCACAGACTTTGAGAAAAAGAGGGAGGGAAATGGGGGTATGACATGAAATGTGCAGCATGGCAATGCCACCACCCTGTCTGGGGGTATGGATATAGGACAGACTACCATAGGAGAGTACAGCAGGAGAGTACAGCAGGAGAGGCAGTGTCTGAGGGGGTGAGCCAAGTTTCTGTAATGGCTAAAAGGTTGAGAGAGTTGTAAATGAACAAGTCATGTATTGCAGTGAGTTTGTTGCTAACAGATTGTGTGTTCCAAAGGGCACAGGAAAAGGGAAGGAAGAGGTATAATGGGGAGGAGGTTGGAGTGATTAGCCAGGCTAAAAGTCTATAGGCTAAAAGTCTATAGGGGGTGGGTGTGGCACAGTTGTGTGTGCCACAGGGAGGATGGTTAGGCCCCCTCTGGGGAATGGTGGCAGTGGTTATCTTAAAATGCCTTACTCACCTCTTAGGTAGCCAAGTGGGTAGGTAGTGAAGTGTTTGGAAGATATTAATCCCTTTGGTCATTGTTTTATACATTGGTAGCCCACAGCATTTAAGGGGTTAATGTTATTTTCTGCTATTGTGTTTGTAATAACTTTTATTACATAACCCTATGGTATAAATATTTGATTTCTCTTCCCCATTGTATTGCAAGTGGTACTAAACTCCTATCTTTTAGTTCAGTTGATTAATGCATTACAAGCACCATTTTTTTTTGTGTCCGGCACATTTTTACTGCAATGTTGATGACTTAAGTCATAACATTGTGGTAAAAGAACCAATATTTAGTGTGTTTACCGTATGCGACATTAACTCTTATTCAACAGTGTTTGATATATCCAAAGTGCCCTATGAGGTTCGAAAGCTGGTACACTGAACTATTGTTGGTCAAACAAAAGGTATCATACTATCTATATTTTATTTTTTTCTCTATATTGAATCAAGATAGTTTTCACTTGTTGTGCCATACAGTACAGTACATGCTTCTCTCACCAATTTGGCAAATGCCCAAACAGAGTTAGGTGCAAGTTCAGCAACACATCCGACATAACTGTTTGTATCAAATTCGTCTTATAATTTATTAAATATTTTTTCTCTCCTTTAAGTCTCCAAAAACATCTACCAGTTCTAAGGTGGTGTAAAGATCTTTGGCTTTTAATCGACGTCACCTTGTTAATATGTTACCTACATTTGACATGTGAAGCATTCTATGGATTTGAAACATACTTTTCTTCATCAGAAAAATATAAGGTACAGAAAATCCTCAAGTGTCAATAATAACTTACTGATCTTCACATTTTACAGTCATGCCAAACATTGTACTGGATAACTTTGCTTACAGTAACTACCCTTGATTGAAAATTACTTCTATATATTTGTACTATAATAGCATATCTATAGTATTTTATATTTGTATGATTGTTGTGACTGTATGTTGTCATAATGCATTAGTAAAACAAAATCTCATACGTATTGGAGGCTTTTTCTAAGTACATCTGCCTTAAGCAATGTACACAATTCTGTTGCTATAGAAACTAAAAAAGCACAATACCTGTATTATAAAGAGAGGGATTGTTCTAAAACTTGCAGTTAGCAGAGAAACTCCCTGCAATTATTTGAAGCTAAATCTCAAAATCATATGGAGACCATATGTCCAGTAATAATACATACTACAATATGCACAAATCCTGTATCACATTAAAGATGCAATTTCCCTCTATCTGATTTTTTTTGTACTGATTTTGTTAATGAAAAACACCCAGTACTCCAGAATGCTCTCCTTTGTTAAAACAAGCTTTGCCTTTTGCAAGATTTTATTTGAAAGAATCAGTTGTTATTTAAAATAAAAGATCACTGTTCCAGTCACAATTAAACAAATTTGACTCTTAGGAGTAACCCGATGAGTTCAGATTCCTACTCAGAAACAGAGGTCATTGTACGTCAGACATAACGAGGCATTAACCTAAGTTAACGCCTTGTTAAGTGCTAGCGCGAATAACAAAAGCAGTGTGGTTTTGGAAGCAAAAGGACAGTGCTTTAACTGTAATGGCTGTTAGTGCTGATAATATGCAAAAGAGATGGTCCTTTTAACAACACCTATACTTAAAGGTTTGTTATAGTAAACACGTGACTTTAATTAAATGTTAGGTGGGTCACAGTTAAATATGGTCCAAGAATAGATAAACGCACTTGTTTCAGTGAAAGATAAACATTATTGTTGTTGTCAAAATCTGAACATTTGTGCCCATCTTTAATAATACAGTGCCTGTGTGTATGTGCATGTGAATATATATATATATATATATATATATATATATATATATATATATATATATATATATATATATATGTAACCCATGTCCCCCCCCCCCCTAGACACAGATGCCATATCTAGGGTGTAGTGAGGGCTGGCTACATGTATGTTGGTGGTGCATACCTGCCGGTAACAGGAGGGCCTGAGTCTCCCGCGGTGATGTCGGGGATACAGGACCAGGCTTCTGGGGTATATGCCTCCATCTTCTCCTTAGCAACGGTGCAGCGCCTCCATCCTCTATAACTTCCCAGAATGTGGGGTAGGAACCTTATAGAGAAATAACCCAAGTCCCAGGGTGAATGCTCCAGAACACACACACACAGTCTGATGTAAAACCGCAATGTCTCTTTATTGTCTCTTATCACAGCAGCAGCACACAGTAGCCGCAGTTCAGATACAGCAGCAAGTCCTGTGCAGCAGGCTTTCAAAGGTATTGGTATTCCTCCTCTCCTTCCCTCCAGTAATGTCTCAAGACAGGATGGTCTGGATGGGGCCTCAATACCCCTGCCTCCACTGAGCAGGGTGAGGGCATTGGTCCACCTCTATATAGGTCTGTCCTTATCTCCTCTCGGTCCTACAACACTTCAGACCGCACACTCTCCTCAGTTCCCATCTGATGCTCCCAGACTGACCAACTACCCGCGCAGCTGTCACAGGGTCATCTCTCCTTTCTCTGGTTCAGCAGACACACTGCTCTCCAGAGACTCCAAACTCTCACAGGCCTGACAGAACAGACTCAACTCCATGCAGAACTGACTCAACTCCAGGCAGAACTGAACTCTCGCACACACACACAGGACAGCCCACTAAATAGACTCATCCCCGCCCCCTATGATGTCAGCAGGACCTCCCCTCTGTCTAGCCTGCACAGAGCTTAGGGGCCTGCTTCTACCACAGAGGCGGGGCTTGGTGAGGGGGGAAAAGCCATGGTCACTACTGGCGCCTGCCCTTACCAGGGCTTACTCCAGTAGTAGAAGGATAAGTAGCCTGTTCTGTTTACAGGGGGCTACATATATATATATATATATATATATATATATATATATATATATATTTTTTTTTATATATATATATATGTCCCTGTGTAATTTTGGGGTTACATGCCTCTCTCCTCCTGTGCAGTAAACCCTGTTAAGAGGGCAGGTTTACCAGGAGTAATCATGAGGTTTGCCCTCATCCCCTGTGAGGTGTAATATGTAGCAAAAGGAAGTGACAGCATGCTCTGTGTCCACTTACAGTGACATAGGGGTGGTGCCTCCTGGAGCTATATAATACGCATCACTTCCTAAAGTTAGCAGTTCAAGTGTCAGTTCAAGTCTGTCCAGGTCTGCTGTGTGCAGTGAGAGTTGCAGGGTGTGATAATCTGACCCCACAAAGTGCCAGGGCTCTGGCCAGGATCGTGGCCCTCCCTTAGAGGAGAGGTGGTAGACTATTCCCCTTTCTCTATTAGAGAGTTAGGGAAGTGTAAGGACTGCTTCTAGGGCCCTGACTAGGAGTGGTGTCCAGGGACTTCCTTGAGGTGGACAACCTTGAACATGTGCGGTTAAAGACCGGCCGCTATGATGGGCAGTCTGCCATGGAAGATATCAATAAAGAATGCCATGATTGAAAGAACCTTCTTGCCTGAGACTGGAGTCATTCAGGGAGAAGTTTCACCCAGGGGTACTCTTCCAGAGACTCCTCCCTGCTGTCGGGGACCTGGAAGAGAGGGAGGCGCTGTACCAAAAGTGAGTAGAACTTAGCACTACCTCACAAGCCAGTCCTGGTGAATTTCCCAATACCATCAAGCGGGAGACTCAGGAGTCCTGTAAGCCAGCAGGTGCACCACACTTCATTACATGTGACATGGGACAGTATCCTCACATAGGGGCCAATATGAGATTGGGTGGGGGTACAACTGTTACACACATATATATATATATATATAAAAACAGAAAAAAGGATATAAACTGCTGCGCTAACCAGATAGGTATACTGTAAAGGGGTAGGGTGCATATAGTAATATATGACCGTGCAATCGTCTCCTATTACCACTAGTTCAAATGTACTGGCTATTAAAAACAATTATAGATGTACATATATACAAATACCATAAAGGTCTGGCCTGGGAAATAGCTGGCACTGTCTTTTAATCATTATTGTGCAACGTTGCGGAGTCCTGTTCGCCCTGTTGCTGAGCCGTTTCTGTGTGTTTGGGACTGCACAAGGGGTTTATACCGCTGTGTCCATACCCAGCCACGTTGGAGTTACACTCTCGCGAGACTCCCATCCAGGGAGAGGACGGGTGCGCGCGCATCCCTCCGTGATCCACAAGGAGAGAGTGGTGGACCCCCCAGGAGACAGAGACTCACAGAGGCTCGATCGGGTGAAGAAAAAGACCCTATACAATGCCCTTTATTACAGCACAAATTGTAAGTGTTCCTAATTCACGTGTATGAAGATTTTTTAACATTAAAAACAATATTATGCTATGGGAGCCGCGCTGTCTTCTTTTCGTTAACATATATATATATATATATATATATATATATATATATATATATATATATATATATATATATATATATATATATATATTACCACACATTAGTTAAGTTATGGTGAGTAAAAAAAAGTGACAAAAAACCCTCCACCGTAAAGCATATAGTAAATAGAGACATGCAAATGAGCACACAGTAATATTTCCATTTGCTATTGTAGCCATGCCTGGTTTTGGCTACCAGTGTGCCTCCCTGTTATTACTCTCTGGTAACAATGTAGGCAGTGACAGGACCAATCCTGGGGTTTCCCCACAGAAGCAGCTCCCTTGAGTGACAGGGTAGGAGGTGGGAGTAGGCTTGTGTTCTGCCCAATCCTGGGCTCATACCTGGTACCTTCCTCCTCTGTACTTATGGAGTTGCATTTCCTAAATGTAATCTGTTAGCTCTACCCTTGAGAGAGACAGGTAATCACTACAGGGGTGTAACTGGCATTGGCACCCAGGGCCGCCAACAGGGGGGGGGACAAAGGGTACTGGTGTCCCGGGGAAAAGTCAAGGGGGCCCTGCTCGGCCAGGTGCCAGTTAATTACATTTTTAAAAAAAAGTTTTAGAAAATGGCGGCGATTTCCATGGTCCCGGCGCGCATGCGCAGGGCAAGCAGGGTGTCCTGCCTTCTGCCTGTGGGCCCGCTCCCCGTTTCCTCAGCCCCCTGTTTCCCCCCCCCCACTCCTCACTGTCACTCACCCACCCAGTCACTGTCACCAACCCAGTCCCTGTCACCTACCCAGTCACTGTCACCCCCCAGTCACTGTCACTCACTCATCCACACAGTCACTGTCACTCACTCACCCACACAGTCACTGTCACTCACTCACTCACCCACCAAATCACTCACCCAGACACTCACCCACCCAGTCACTCACTCACCCAGTCACTCACTCACCCAGTCACTCACCCAGTAACTGTCACCCACCCAGTAACTCACTCACCCAATCACTCACTCAACTCACCCACCCACCCAGTTACTCACTCACTCACTCACCCACCCAGTCACTCACTCATCCAGTCACTCACTCACCCAGTCACTCACTCACTTATCCAGTCACTCACTCACCCAGTCACTCACTCACCCACCCAGGCAGGCAGTCACCTATCTTTTGCTGAAAATATAAAAATAAACAGGTTGCATTGTAATGTTTTTTTCTGTATCACAATAAGAAAACAGTTAAGTAAAAGTTGCCCGTTAAAAAATATTTTTTCGTGGTAGTTGCACTATACGATCGGGGGGTTGCGCTATGGGGGCGGGGTGACCCTGCTCCTTTCATTTGTCCTGGGCCCCATGATTTCTGTTGATGGCCCTGTTGGCACCCACTGTCCTTGGGCAGTGAGAGTGATACCATTCCCCTGGTTCTACTAGAGAGCAAGGTAAGAGTATGGATTGCATCTGGTGCCCTTTGCCTGGAGTAGAGGTCCAGGTACCATCCAGAGGTTGAGAACCTGTGTTAACTGTATTGAGCAGATATAGTTGTGTTATGCTGTGCTGAAGCAGAAGAATAAATCGGTTCCAGTTAATCATACTCCTACATGGTGTGCTATCTGTCTGGGGGGAGTGGAGTAGTTCTTCTGCAGGATTATGCCTTCATACAACTGGAGCCTGCAGCAGATGGAGGCACTGTACTTAGAGTAAACACCAGTGATGTACCCCAGACGCCTGTCCAGACATTACCAATACCATCGGCGGACCACACAGCATCCTGTGAATCAACAGGTAGTCAGCACAACACACCATGTAATGGCAGAATCTCCAGAGGGTGGGGGAAACAATCAAACAACCAACTCACTTAGGGACCCAAAACAAGAAAAAACACAAAAGCGCACCAAGATGAGAGATAGATATTGTATTAGCAACAAATAATAAAATTAGTAACTTACATATAAAATTTCTTTAATAATCCCTGATTCTGGTGTCTATCACAGGAGTAGGGCATCACATAGGAAGTATGAAGGGTAATCTCAGTTCTGAGAGATCAGACCCGCGCGCTGGGGCTGTCTCTGTTCACTCTCCTGTCCTCCACGTGTGGTAGCGTGGTGCGGAGTGTAGCGCGCATGTGCAGGAACCGGGGCCTTCAATAGGTGTCCTTAGGATGCCTGTCCGTTTTTGATAGCATAGAAACGATCGGAAATAAGCAGGAACGGTACACTTGAGTGTGTACTGGTGGTGGGTAGTAAATCCGCCAGCCACAACAGTCGCGACGCGTTTCGTTTAACAAAGTAAACTTCTTCAGGCATGATACTGAGTGGTCTGCTAGATGGTAATGAGACAGGAACAGGATAGGTCTCAGTGTTCTTCTGGGTTGGTGCCAGCGCCTCCAGTTGTGATGGAACCCACGGGGTGTGGGTCTCAGCCCCCATCACTGCACTATCATACCCCTCCTGCCCAGGAACTGACACCAGAGACAGAGGTATCTTTGAATGGATTTTATTGTAGCGCTTGCTGCAGCAGCTCTTCCTTGCAGCATATAATCTTCTCCACTAGCCCCAGGAATTCTGGAAGGTGCATACCCGTCAGCAGGGCTCTGATCCAGGTGGTCCCTATGCCAGCTGGCCTAGAGTGATCATGCTTGCCCCGCCATGGAGAAGTCTGACAGCTACGTCCTCTCTCCCTGAGGAGCTGAGGACAAGGACCCTTTCTCTCCTCACTCTCTGAGGAGCAGAGACATACTCTCTCCCTCCTCACTCTCTGAAGAGCTGAGGGAAAAGAACTCCTAACTTTTGGCTACTCCCCTAGAAAAAACTCTTGAAGGGGCAGGCTCATGGACTTACCCACCTACAAGGGGGCTGTACACAGGCCATGAGTCACCACCTACCTTCCTTCACTTTCAAGGGAAGCAAAAGGGGGGTCACTGGCCCATAGATTAACCTGCTAATGCCTGGAACTTAACAGGATTTACATATATATCAGGGTATGTTCCATAAGTACCTGGTGTTTCCACATAGTGTATCTGCTATGTAAGTCCTGTTAAGTTCCAGGCAGTAGCAGGTTAATTTATGGGCCAGTGACCCCCCCCCCCCCCCTTCTGCTTCCCATGAAGAGAAGACTTCACGAGAGCAAATACAGAGTTTTCACCACAAGATGCAAACCATTCATAACCCTCAAGAATAGAAAGACCAGATTAGACTTTGCCAAACAATATCTAAAAAAGCCAGCCCAGTTCTGGAACAGCATTCGTTGGACAGGTGAAACTAAGGTCAACCTGTACCAGAATGATGGGAAGAAAAAAGTATGGAGAAGGCTTGGAACGGCTCATGATCTGAAGCATACCACATCATCTGTAAAACACGGTGGAGGCAGTGTAATGGCATGGGCATGCATAGCTTACAATGGCACTGGGTCACTAGTGTTTATTGATGATGTGACAGAAGACAGAAGCAGCCGGATGAATTCTGAAGTGTATAGGGATATATTGTCTGCTCAGATTCAGCCAAATTCAGCTAAGTTGATTGGACAATGACCCAAAACATACTGCAAAAGCAACCAAGAGTTATTTTAAGGCAAAGAAGTGGAATATTCTGCAATGGCCGAGTCAATCACCTGATCTCAACCTGATCGAGCATGCATTTCACTTGCTGAAGACAAAACTTAAGGCAGAAAGACCCACGAACAAACAACTGCTGAAGACAGCTGCAGTAAAGGCCTGGCAAAGCATCACAAAGGAGGAAACCCAGCGTTTGGTGATGTTCATGCGTTCCAGACTTCAAGCAGTCATTGCCTGCAAAGGATTCTCGACAAAGTATTAAAAATGAAAATGTTATTTATGATTGTGTTAATGTGTCCAATTATATTTGAGCCCCTGAAATAAGGTGTATTCTGGTGCTGGTGCATACCTGTTTGGTAGAGCAGAAGGCCTGAGATCTCCGCGGTAGTATAGGGAAGCATCAGGATAGGCTATAAGGGATGGTTCTTCGGACAGCGCAGCACCTCCAGCCCAGGAGGATTCTGGTGCAGCCAGGATGAACCTCATAGGCAACTCTTCTTATGGTCTCATACTCCATACATCACACCAGAGAGGGTATAACTGGAGTTTATTGGGCACATCATAGATATTACAAGTTCCATTCCCTAAAGGCGGTACCCCGGGATTGAGGCCCTGAGCACCCCTCCTCAGCATACCTTACCCCCTAACAGGGCAAGGCCTCGGCCCACTCCTGTCCAGGAGTGACTTACTTCTGCATCCTCATATCAGGGAGGGCAGCACAGAACTCACTAACAGAACCCTTACTCTAACCTCTAGAGGGAAACCGCCTCCTTCCCAGAGGAGTGGCTTGTAAGCCGGCCTCCTATCAGTCATATGCCCCCCTTGAAATATCAGACTTCTCCTGAACTTTATTAGGTAAAACACATATAGCAATACAACCATGCCCTGCAGGATTTGTTCCCAACTGCCCACTCTTTACTAGGACATACAGTGCTAGAGGGACCAGAGAATTAGTAGCCAAAGGGGATCTGGATACATATGTAGCCCTCTTTCCCCCACCCTAAGTGAGATTGGGGTGGGTAGGTGTATCTGACTACTTATCAGTGTGGTGCGGTACCTGTTTTGCAACCAGGAGAACTGAGCTTCCGCCACGGGGAACCTGGGGTGAATTACTCTTACTACTACTATATGGTGCACCGCCTCCACCTGCGATGGGTCCCAGCAGAGCGGGAGTTGTTCCACGCAGGACAAATACAAATGAACACATACACTGGATGTAAAATAGCAAAGGTCTTTACTATATGCAGAATGTAACTTAACACATATATCAGCAATACACAACAAGATATATGTACCACCCTCTGCCACTAGCTGGCAACTTCCCAACCCCGTGTCCAAAGAGTCCAAGCCCACATTCTTCTGCCCCTCCTTACATCTCAGCCCTAATTTCTCGCTATGCACCATCCCGACTCTTGCGTTCTTCTCAAGGATGTCTTCTTTCTACCCCCTTTGTATCTAAAGCTCTCTCCCGCCTTAAACCTTTCTCACTTTCTGCCCCACACCTCTGGAATTTCCTTCCCCTCAATACCCGACTAGCCCCCTCGCTATCCACCTTTAAGACTCACCTTAAGACACATCTGCTTAAAGAAGCATATGAATAGCACTGGATAATCATGGACACATGATACATAAAGCTTGGCCCCCTGCAGACGCACTTACTAGAATTCCCTCCTACTGTCTCTGTACGTTCTCCCTACCTACCAATTAGATTGTAAGCTCCTCGGAGCAGGGACTCCTTCCTTAATGTTACTTTTACAGTATGTCTGAAGCACTTATTCCCATGATCTGTTATTTATATTATTTGTTATTTATATGATATGTATTACTACTGTGAAGCGCTATGTACATTTATGGCGCTATATAAATAAAGACATACTATACAATACAATACATCCAAGTGTGTGAACAGGCCTGTCACATGTGAGGAGCAAGTTAAAGTTGGTGCACGTGTGGAAGGTTGTAAATACCTGCCCAGGTGTCTCTACACCTGGGTGTCTTCGCAAAGGGTCTACCGGCATCGCTTGGTCCAGTGCTGATCTGTACCTCCACGTGGGATAGGGTCCAGCCGGACGTCCCACCGTAAGGACAGTCTCTGGATCAGCAACACCGCATACAGGAACATGCAGCAGATTCTATCACTGGGTCTCTGCACTAAAGAACTGCAGCAGCGCCTCTCTCTCTTCCTGCACAGGTACTGTCACTAGGTCCCTGCCTAGCACACAGCTGAAGGGGCACAGGGTCCTTACCTAAGGGCCTGTCCCTATGAACACCACCCTCTCTAGTGGGGAGTCAGGGCCTCAACTCTAGCCTGGGGATTTCTGGCCTAGGGCAGAAGCTCGCAGCTCTCTGCCCCCCTTCTTTCCCCCTCTGTGTCCTCAGCCTGACTGAACAATCCCTGTCTGCACACAACATTGTATCTTCTTTGCAGCATGAGAATCTGTCAGCCTTAGTGGCTGTCTGACTGCATGTGACAGGGATCATAGTGCATTCCCCAGAGGATGCTGGGAGATGCAGTCCACTCAGGACCTCTTTCCTATGGGAACCGTGTGCGCGATCTCTCCTGCGCCTGTGCGAAGCTGTAATGGCCACCGCTACGCTTAACTGCACCTGCGCAACTTCCCAGAGCTCCTGCACACTTGTAATGGCCACCGCTACCCTGGCCAACCTCTGCGCATTGCGCGAACCTTGCGCCACAACCAAGATGGCGGCGCCCACCGGGAGAAGTCGCCGTCGCCTTCCCCACTGCCACAGGGGTAAGACAGGGGGCAAAGGGACATCAGGGAAACCGGGAGTGACCCCCTTACACATACATAATACATATGTAACCCTGCTTCCCCTCTTCCCCCAGACTCTACGGTGGTGTCTAGGTACATGAGGGCGGATTACATGCGGTGTGGTGCATACCTGTGGTAAACAGGAGGGCCTGAGCTTCCCACGATGTTATTGGGGAGCCAGAACCGGGCTTCTGGGGTGGTAGCCTCCATCTTCTCCTAGTGGTGCAGCGCCTCCATCTTCTATACTCCCAGGATATGGGACAGGACCTGTATAGAAGAACCCCTTGGGTCCCAGGGTAATAGTCCCAATTCACACACAGTCTTTGGGTAACAAAAGATAGTCTCTTTTATTGGCAGATCGCAACTCCAAACGATCGTGGCTTCCAGAAGCCGCAACACACAGATAGTTCCTCCTCTCCTTCCCTCCAAGTCTCTCCTCCGACAGGATGGTCTGTGTTAGGGCTTCAATACCCCGTGGCCCACCCCTGAGGTTATCCTCGCGGTTGGGCTTAGATTCTCCCCGTCACCCCAGGCGGTGGAGTGAGGGCATTGATCCACCAATCTATAGCTCTACCAGCTCTACTCGGGAAAACTGAATCTCTCCTCCCCTGCACTCTGCGCATGGAAGACCGCGGTCTCCTCCCACTCCTCAGACCGATCCGACCTTGAACCCTTTGACCAAAGTGTATAAGCCTGCGAGTCACTTTCAAGGCATGACCATAATATCGCAGGTCCTAACACTAACTGATTAAAATCATTATTTACCTCTATAATTAGAGGAAGGATGGTCCTGGCATTGAACCTGTCGCAACCAGCTGCATTAAAAGAAAACCTGCTTACTTGGACAGTGGGGAGGGGTGAGCTTTAAACCCTGGGTGGGAGGAGTCACAAACCTCAAAACAGTTGAGACCAGCTGGACAAAGTTAACAAACACACAGATACCCAACACAATAATTAATAATTAATTATTACTGTAATTAAATAATATTACAGTAATAACTGTAAGCTTAGAACACCGAAAGTGAGATGGTTGCATAAATACAAATGTTTGCAACTGTTTGTGACACTTAGCGGTGGCCTAAACCGAGACTGCAGTTTCATGAGTTACTACCCTGACACAAGAGAACTCTCCTCCCATGAGTGCTAAAGGCCATGTGTATACATACTACGCTATATGAATGCACACACACAGCTGTCTCTTAGGGCTGGGACCCGCTGCGCCCGGCGGCGCGGACGGCCACGCGAGCATTCCCCAACAGCAGGGGAATCCTCCCGAGCCGGTCCCAGTCCCCCCTCGCTGACGGCTCACTTCGTACTGTGACGCATCAGCCACCAGGGGATTCAAGAAAATTGTAATCCTGAGCGGTGACGCGTCACGTGGTGCGCTGATTAGCCAATCAGCGGCTGGCGGGAGCGGGGGCGGGAGCGGGAGCTGTCATCAGGCGGCTTCCTACTCAAGGTAGTGTGTGTGTGTCCGAAGGGGGAGGGAGCTGCTTACCTTACAGCAGCCCGCAGCAGCTCCCTCCTGCAGCCCGAGCCCATGGAGGGAGGGGGGAGAGTAGCGGGTCTCCGCTCAAGCCACGCCCCCCCTCCCACTCCCGCCCACCTCCCGCTCTGGCTCCCGCTCCCTACAGACCGCATATCGCGGACTGTGTCTGTCAGCGCCCCGCCTGTCTGCAGTGAGGGCGCGCTGACTGAGGGAGCGGGGCCTTAGCCTAACACATACTAATGTACAATGTAATTCTATCCCCATATGCCAATATTGTATTTCCTTATATACAATATTTACATTTACCACATTTGAAAAAACCTGATAGTATTTTTTTTGTTAGCCAGTATTTTTGGGCCTCTAATTTTGGGAATACTTGGTGCTATTCCTTTTTTGATATCTTCTGCTTTGTATATATAATTCTTGGTTTACAGTATCTGTAATGATACATATCCTATATCTGTATTTAGAGTACAGTATTCTCACCTCGCCCAAGATCCAGTACAGCCCAACCCGGTCCCACCAGTCCTAGCTCATGTCAGCTCATCCCAGATCCAGCTTGGTCAGCTTGTATCATGTGCCTGCCTCATCTTTGCTAAAACAGAGAGATGAATACCTTCAGGCTACACTTATAGATGCTCTCAAAATAACAAAAACTCCAATCACAAGGATTGAAAAGAAATCTTTCAAACGTGGCACGTTAAGTCAAAATAGATTCTTCAAAAAATAATTGATTGAATATAACAAAGAAGCATCAAGAAGAAATAGTTAAAACACTAGTAAAAACATCACAATCTGGAGTGAGGCATATGAAAAAAAACTAAAAAAAGAAAATCGTATTAGAAGAACCAGTAATTAAGTGTGTGTCAGTCAGACTGACACACACTTAATTTCTGGTGCTTATAATATGATTGTTACTCATAAACACTTCATTACTGTTTTTTGTAATACGATTTTCTACTAGTATTTTTATCATTTTTCTTCTTAATTTCTCTTTGTTATATGCAATAAATAATTTGTTGCATGATATATTTGGACTTACCTGTCTTGTGCCCACATTTTGAAGATTTCTTTTCTATCCTTGCGATTGGAGTTTTTGCTGCAATATTTCAATATTATTCTCTTGTCTTCAGTGAAGCACCTCCTGCCATTTGTCATTATATTATATATAAATATTGTGACAGCCCCAGGAAAATTCTCTCTTTATATACAGTATGAGCAGATCACTAAGTGTATTTGCATGTTGTGTTAAGGGGTCCCTGGGGTGGAGCATTCAAAGAGCAGGGTAGGCCGTTACTCCACTCTGCAGTTTCAGGATAAATTAAACTAGTCGGTGAGGAATCCAGGCCAGAGTTTGTGCTGAGCCCGAGTCTCTTTCACCGGCTCTGAACATTAGAGAGGCAGGTACAGTATTTAAACCTGCCTGGTGCACTCAGATGAGCTCTCTCTGCCCTAAGAGCCTGGAGGTTGGGCTAATGTCAGGATACTCAGTTAGAGAGTCTGAATACCGCACGGTAAAGTTAGTTACCTTTTTCTTACGCCATACCACATGTTTATTTAGTTGGTAAATGGGCAAGCCAGCAGCAGCAAGAAACAGAAGTCAAGGAGGCTCATTACTTTGGGAAACACTCCATCACTATGTCATGGTTTGCACTAGGGCATAAGCAGGAGCCACCTCTAATGCAACTAGTGTTGTGGACATGGTGGGGGCATATATTGGTGATATTTAATTCCAGCCTCCTGACTTTAATTCTCTTGAATACTTGGCTGCTAAGACTTAAATATTGCCTGATCTTGCATGGCTGGCAGTGGAATTGTGCAATCATACTGTAAGCGACAGCGGAAATAAACTTTCCCATGGTATTGGGGAAAGGATCACTTTTATCAATACAAATGTAGCCAGGTTCCCCTTTGAGTGTCTGACCCCCCCCGATGCTCACCTCCGGGTCTACTGCGGCCGAGTGCGGGCGCGTGTGCGCGCGTCCCTAGGAGCGGCGGCGGTGTCCGGCGGGTGCCGGGAGTTGTGTGGGGACCGGCAGCGCCCGTGCAGGGTGGCGCCATCTTGCGCGAGTTTGCGCATGTGCAGTTGGAGCTCTGGCGGCCATTACAAGTTGCGCATGCGCAGGAGCAACGCAACCACGGCAGGCAGGCAGGCAGGGAGAGTGCTGCGGGGACTACAACCCCCAACATGCACAGTGACAAGGAGACGCATGATACCAGGGAGCCAATAGGACTGCAGCCATCCCCTGCTTCCAGAGATTCATACTTTTCGTGCACTCAGCCCACGCTAGTTTAGTCAAGACCAGGAAGAGCTAGGGGTAGGAGGTGAGTGCAGGGGTCTGTGACCAGTATAGCTTGTTGTGCTTCAGGACAGGCCCTAGGTTAGAGATCCTGCCCCATTAGTGATATTGGCAGTTAGGGACACAGTGGACGCTGCGCTTCCCGCAAAGAGGCTTGGGCTCAAGCCTACTCCATTGAGAGAGCAGGACTATCTCCAGGGTGGGATCGCCCCTGAGGGATCCCCGCGCTGGGGGGAAACCAGGACATCATGCAGGAGATCGGCGGACCCTTTGTGAAGATCTTTTAAAGCCCAGGTGCCGTCGCACTGGGCAGGTATCGTTATAAGTGCACCAACAGAGTACTCACACATAGTGGCAGCGCTGACCATGGGACAAGGGTATACTGTGGATATGGTGTGGGGGTACACGGTGGTGGGCCCAGGGTATATACTCCTAAGTGGGAGTAGATGACATTGGGGACTGTGGACACGGTGTGGGGTTATCACCCCTGGGAAGTAGTGTCACAAGGTGACATTGAGGTTGATGCATGTGTATTGTGTGATGTTATCTGCATATAGTAAACCTGAGTTATATATAACTTTGGTGTATGTGGTTAATATATGTGGGTCCTGTGTGGGGTACATTCTACACTTCTAGAATCCTACACAGGTGGAGGCGCTGATAGGAAGATCATTTCAGAGGATTCACCCCAGGTTCCCATCAGCGGAGGCTCAGGCCTCCTGTGAACCTGCAGGTATACACACCGCACCTGGTAACATATAGGTTCCCCCTCACATGCACTCTATCTGCGATTGGGGTAGGGGGAATACCCGTTACACAAATAAACATCTGTTTCCTCAGAAATATATGGCCACTGCACCCAACATTCAAGGGGCTCAGGAAATGGCAAATTACTTAGATTATAGCACTGCCATTGTCTCCACATTACCACAGCTCTTTAAAAAGACCATGCAATGATAGCTGTCTGCCCATCTCCAATACCAGTGTATCCTTATATGACTAACTTAACAGTGACTGTTGTTACAGTTTACAGCTCAATCTGCTGGGAACATTGGCAACAAATGATCACAAGGAGGAAAATGTTACAAAGATCTTGCACTGCTGGGGAGGTGGGCTAAAACAAGCTAAAGAAATCAGAGGATGCTCAGTATATTACAACTCATTAAAAAATTGCAATAAGAATTGAAAAAAAAACTAACACAGTCACTATCTTATACTACCGACATTTAAGATTTCACATGTTTTGCTGCTTTAATAGTAAGGGATCGTGTAACATCCAACACCATAATTAATAAAAGAATATTAATAGAGCACAACAACATAACCCCAAACATTAAAAATGGCCAAAATGTAACCAGTGTCAGTAGCTATTACACATCTTTGTCATGATAACTGTCAAATAATTTTGTATTCTGTATAGTGACAGACCCCAACAGTAAATGACAAGATCAAAGAGTGGCAGAAAGAAAAAGTAGACAAGAGTAATTGAATTGGGACTGTGCCAATTGCTTTCAAGGGGAAGATAGAGAGGACAACGGATCTCCATCCCCACATAATTGATGAGGCAAAACTACAGGACCATAACCACTGCAGATAGTGGAATTGCGGGAGGTGGCACAGCCTAAAATGCTCACCGATGGTCCATGTCCATGTATCATAAACTACAGTACCTCACCCCTACTAATGCCCTTGCACAGTGCCATGCGAAAGGATACAATATGCATCCTGTGGCATAGGTGCCTGTTCATCTCTGAAGCCTACTACTCTACGTATCGATCTCTCACTCCCTCGCCCTGTTGTCTCTTTGCTGTTTGGGGAGAAGGAAGAGGTTTCACAGGCAGATAGAGTGGTGGAATAATCAACAGACACTTCTTATAGAAGGGGTGCATCGTGGAACCTGCCCTGTGTGCTGCATCAGGGGGAGGTGGTTGCTTTTCTACAATTACCCAGAGCAGTATAATCATGTCTAAAGATACGTGGGGATGCAGAGGTTCACTGACACTTCCTCTCCCAGAGGACACAATGATTGCTCTGTATATGTTGCTGTAGACATTATCCACTCCTGCCCCAATGTACTGATGCATCATAAAGGATACAGTTTCCTACCGCAGAGCCACACACCAAACCATGTGGGGCAATTCAAAGAATTCCCACACCAAGAAGGAGCTTCCGCTAGGCAGAGGTCTGCGTCACTGTGATGTCTGCAAGGTAGGGGAGGAGGCAGGTATCCTATCCTACCATAACCCCATTTGTTCTTCCTTCTCCTACCTTTTTTATCTGATTGTGTATACACATGATATATAAATATGTTGGCTGCAGTCTATGTCACTTGTTTATTATAAACTCCTTAAAACTTCATAAGTTGAATAAACTTTGAGCTCTAAAAAAAAAATACTAATTTTTGGATTAAAATTTATACAAAAGCCAGATTGAAACCCCGTATTTCTAAAATATATATTTTAAAAAATATTTCAAAAGTACGATGCAACATCATTTCTAAAATGAGACATTTTACATCTGCACAAAATGTAAAATGCATCATTTTGTCTTTGAGAACAGAGAATCAGTTATTCAAATAAATGGCTAAAGCAGAGAAGCTGACAAGTTATCTTTCATGACCTGCTTAAAACAATCTGTTCCAAGATTTTAGGAATTACCATAGCTTCTACAGGATGACAAGATTTCAGTATACCCAGCAAACCATTGTACTGTACTTTAATTAAATGCCTACAGAGAAAACTGCCATGCAGGAATCTATTTTTAACCTTTAGATTTTCAGGACAGTGAAGGGCATTCAAGGGAGTAGTCAATACCCTACTTTCAACAATTGTATTAATTATGCATATTTGAAAAGTTCATACAAGGACAGTGCCTGTAAATACATTTATTGCTGTACTTTAAAATTATGTGAAGTGCAAGAACAATTAAAGTGGATGAGAGTAAGCAAAACAACAAAGCTGAAGCATGCATTAGAATATGCAGAAGACATTTCTCAAATATGAAAGCAACCGTAACAATTAATTGCACTTCCAAGACCTGAAATTCATGATAATAGTACATTCATTTATATTAAAATCCTAATATGGCATTGGCTAATTTGCAATGGCAAAAAAAAAAAAAAACCCTACATATTTAAGCTAATCTTATTACTGAGAAGCGATCATGGCTGGCACTGTTCATGACCATATTCAGGAATGAGAGAGTATTTTCTTGTTACTAAATGATTACTGTGGGAAGTTGATTATTTTTATTGTTTTGTAGGATATTTGTCATTGCTTGATTCTGTTATTTTGGTGCAGAATAAATACAAGTGCAGCACCTTTTGTGATGTAAAGGCCCAGATCCACAGAACTCTGTTAACTCAGGGCTCGTAATGGTCCATTATCAAAATTGATCACAGACCTTATTTTCCCTGAGGTTAACAGCTAACCGCAAAGCTAATTATATGCAAAAACAATATCTGTTAGGCCCTCATTAGAACATGGCTAATGTGGAGGTAGGGAATAAGTTCCTTGTACTAGTTCCCAGTACCACTCTGTATTTTTAATATTTGTACAAGGGGTTCATCTTCCACTTAATCCCCCTGTTTGGCAAAACAACGCTCACTGAGGCACCTACAGTACCCCCATAAGCAAACACTTTCTTCAAAGTCCAGGTCTCCTCTAAGACAGAGATACAAAGTAGAACTCTACTCACAAGTTAATAATGAAGTTCTCCATTTAATGTGGCAGCCATGCAGGTGACATCATGTGAGCGGTTTGCCCTCACTGGCTGAACCGCACATGTTTAGGATCCAGGGTAGGAAGGGAGCAGCATCATCAGGAACACCCAGAAAAAAATACAAATATAATCATAGTGTGGTATGAAAATTACATATATGTCAAACTCTGAGACTTGGCTCTTATGGTGACCTACTTACAAAAAGTAAGATTCAAAATAGCGGTTTGTATTAGTGATGGATCTTTGGACACCTCAGCTTTGGACCACAGCAAACAGCAGCATACATCAATAGGGTGGTGTCAGGCAGGATGGTGTATTTACTCTGGCAGCAGCTCCCAATCAGTCATATGCAATCAATCAGAGATAATGGAGACAATAGTGCTTTACCAGATAACACAAAGTTTTATCATAGAGACTTGCAGGACATGTACTCACAATATATTCAATGAGCACATTCACATCAAGGTATCTTTTAGGCAGTTGGATATCGGCACGGCAGATGGAAAACGAATCCCTCACTTCACTCCGCTCACTTGTCCTCCACGAGGGTGCCCCCTCGTCCGGTGAACCGCACATGTGACCAGGGCAAGAGCGACACATAAAAAAAATTGTCTCAGCAAGCAGCTGAGCGCAGAGTGCGTGCGTACTCTGGTCCAACACATTGTCGCAATGTACAGTATTTAATTGTGCATAGCACAAACATGTACGCCACTCAGATTCACCCTGGGTGCGGCCATACATGGGAAGAAACATAGTTAGAGTGTTTATATTAACCCCTTGGTTACCTTAGTGACAAAGTTTAAAATCTCAACATTTAGCAAAAATGGTTGTTTTTTGATAATTATAAAACCAAACCCAATAGTGTTGCAGCAAAATCAAAAGCAAAACATGAAAAAATATTTCAACCAAAACCACGATTAAAACACGAATAAAAGTGACCCCCCCCTTACGGTTTACTTAAGAGGCATAATACATAAAGAAAGATATTATAGATGTATCCAGGTCCTCTGGTTCTTCTCCCTTACCTCTGATGCGCGTCAGGAAGCTGCGGGGGCGGGCGTGTCGCCGGCAGCTCCCGGCAGTATCTTGCTTAGGGCGCCGCCATCTTGAGTGAGCGCAGTAACATCAGGGAAGGCTCTTGGCAGGGACAACAAGTCCCATGAGCCTTAGGGACAACCACCTGACGCCAGGGGACGAATGGGATGGTTAGAATCTCGGCTTAGTACTGCAGTAGTAGAAAGGGACACAGCGGACGCTGAAGACCCTAGAGAGAGAGGTCGGGGACCAGGCCTACTCAGGATCCATAGAGAATGTCTTCAGGTTGGGAGGCGACAAGCCCAAAAGCCAAGAAAGTTACCAAGGTCAAAGAAGCACCTCCCGCTGAGGTGTTCGAGCCAGTTCCTCGGTCACCAGGTCGTCTGAAACATCCCAGCGATTTTCACTGCTACCACTGTGGTCAGGAAGGCCATTTCGCTAAGACTTGCCCGAAGCTTCGAAAATCCCCCACCGGGGCCATGTCATATACGGCACGCGTATCATAGGCCCTTTCCACAGCGCCAGAGCTGCCTGTGGAGGGTGGAGATGAGTCGATTGGCAATTCCAAAGAAGTTTCTCAACCAGATGCCTACTGTCGAGTAGGACCCGCAGCTATCATAAGAGTCATGTTAGAAGGAATATATTCTTCGGCTCTTCTGGACACCAGGTCCCAGGTGACCATTATCTACCGAACGTTTTATGACCAACACCTCAGTCATCTCCCTTTGCAGTGAGCTGAAAAGATGAAGTTGTGGGGTCTGAGTAAAGATGATTACCCCATTGATTGGATAGTGACGGTTCAAGTGGACATCATGCAGTTGAATACTAACCGGGCACACCCCATGGCGGTGGAGGCTCTGGTTTGCCCCGAGCCTCGGGAACATCCAAGCGCACCCATCATATTGAGGACGAATTCTGAGATAGTGAGATCCGTTATCCGCTCTTACCTTAATGAGGCGGGTGAGCTACCCTTGTTTTCACTGAAAATCGCCCCCGCCCTAAAGGAGGAATGCTATAGGATGCTGGATGCTCCCAGACTTCTTATTTTTCGCCTGTGAAGGTAAATTAGCCCTGTCATAGATTCTTTACAACTTGTGATTGGGCAGGAGAAAAAATGGTATACAGTGTACATACCAAGATCGGAGCACTCAGTGTGGGTATGCTACGGTGTCGGGGTGTAATATCGAACACGATATGTAATTTATCAGGTGCTATTACCTGCTACTTTGTTTGTTTTTTGGGTGGGTACATGAAATGCTGATTGCAGTGTTCCACCTTGCTCCGTTTGAAGCCGCCCCAGCTTTCAGTGATAACCATAGCTACCTAGAAGTTTTGTATCATATACCTGATTCTAATGGTACACGAGGATTGTGTCCATATACTAATGATACTGTTTATTCATAGTAATCTTATATGGAACCAAGTAAGTAGTTCAAAGAGTACAGTGCGCTATACAGATGTTATGTTGAGCACTTTAAGCTAGTTTTTGGGTTGCTTGCTATAATAGATTTTTATCAACTTATTGCTAAGCAATAGAGAAAATAATATGTGACATTGGTCTCTTCCCCCCCCCCCAATCGCAGATAGGGACCATTACAGGTGTATGTGGTGCATACCTGCTGGTAACAAGAGGACTGAGTCATCTGCAATGTCTTTGGTACACAGGAACAGGCTTTGGGGTCCATACCCCAGATAATACTTGGCAGTGCAGCAACTCCATCTGCCATAGTCTCCAGGGAGGTATGGAGAGGATCTCCCATGGTAGAACTTGTCGCCCCCCCCCCCAGTTAGATCACACACCAGGCCGGAGGTATATTGCAAACTGGAACGGTTTATTACTACACCCTTTGCAGCAACCAATAGCTACGCAGCATTCGTCTGCAGGATACAGTCTCCTTAGATCAGATTTCACTGGAGATCATTGATACACGAAAAAGCCCGGGCGCTACCCTAAAGAAATGAGTTGTGGGGTGATAATATTCTATATGTTAGAACAATACAACCTTAAAGAGTACTTAAAGGTCCCCTCTACTTCCGAATCTCTTCCTGCTGCTCAAGACCCCAAAAAAGGACCTATCCAGGATCCTTAATACTACAGAGAAACAAACAAAAATTGGGGAGCACAGGTTGAGGGACTATACAGATATTTCACACACTATGATGGTTAATGACTGTGATGTGAAATGAAGTGTAAAATAACGTGAACACTTACACGGCCTTGTGTAAATGCTTTCACATCAAGGTGTCTTTACTTTTGCTGCTTTCGCTTCTGTATTCTCTCCGCTACGGAGCCTGAGGAAGCCCAAGAAGGGCGAAACGCGTTGCTACTATCCCTGAGTACTTTTTTACCACCTCAGCCACCGTCAGGAGCAGGAAGTAGGAGCGCAGCACACAACCCGGACGCGGAGAGTTAGCTGCGCACTTGAGTATCCTGCACAAACTTTTTCTGATAGACTGGCTGGTTTTATGTTTTTATAGTTCTTAAGTCGTTTTGACTAAGTGCTTTTTAAATGTTTTGTTGGGGTTTTGTTCTGTTGGTGTTCAATAAAGATCAATATTACTTCACCCGTGTACACTTGTGTACCACCGTGTGAACCAGGCACTATTTCAGTGACTGACACACTCAGCTGAAGGTTTGGATTTGAAGCTACCTAGAGGGGAGAAGAGATACCAATTACAGTCCTTACTCACACATGGCCGTGTGAGTATTCTTTAAATTTCACATAGTTATATTTTAACCTACCTCCGCCCCTTCACCCTTTTTCCCTACTGTTTAGTGTGAAATACAGGAAGGGTGTTTGACAGCCCTGCAGTGAGGTGCCATCAAAGACACCTCCCTCCAGAGGCCACTCACGCTTGCCCGTGTAAGTGGATGCAGTATTCCTCTGCGTTTTGATATAAATATCATCGTCCACCCCAGAATTATATTTATATTCTGTCTTGCCCCTTACATATTTGTTTTCATTTTATTTCACTCTGAGGACAACATCTTTAGCTATTCCTGGAGAGAAGACCGGAGACGCTTTACTTCAGACCAGAGGAGAAGAAAAGTACAAGCGGAGAGAATAAAGAAGAGAAAGCAGCAAAAGTAAAGACACCTTGATGTGAAAGCATTTACACAAGGCCGTGTAAGTGTTCACGTTATTTTACACTTCATTTAACATCACAGTCATTAACCATCATAGTGTTTGAAATATCTGTATAGTCCCTCAACCTGTGCTCCCCCATTTTTGTTTGTTTCTCTTCACTGGAGATCATCCCTGGACTATCACTACAGGCCAAGGGCACCCGCAGCCATCCTAACTCTTCCCCACCTCCCTAGCGGAGGCAGAGGTATAATCACACTCACTCCTCCCCGCAGGAAGAGCACATAAGTAGGCCCCAATCTCAGGCTCCCAGTCGTGTGACCTTCCTTCCAACCTTCACATTTAGGGCGGTCCTGCCCTTAAATACAGCCAGAAGGCGGGCACCCTGTTGTCCCAGCTACAACAGGATGTACCACCCCCTGCTGTCACTCAAGTGCAGAACCAAAGGTGAAGGGGAAAACCTCATACCAATTACTGGCAAGCCTGTAATACCAGGGTTTATTGCCTGCCCAGAGTGTTGAATAGTAGCCAGGGGGTACCCTGCTAAAAATATTATATACAATGTACAGTACATACCAAGATCGGAACACCAATTTGATGCCAATACTGATTATGTCTCTTTGGTGTCCTGTGTGGGTGGAGTTTGTGTTTTTTGGCATTTTGATTTTAGGCGGTTGGGGTACATACAGTATAAACTTCTGTATTCATACATTATTTTTAAGTTCTGATGAAGGTATATTAATACACCGAAACGTTGATATATTAAGTGTATGTTTTATTTTGAAAAAATGGTGCAGAAGCAGTTTCTGCAATGACTGAGCACCGAGAAATTTTACAGCATGTAATGTGTGCATTTCCACTTCTTTTATGTTTGATGTAGACCCCAAAACAAAACATCAGTGAAAGTGCCCACCCTTAGCATTTATTTGCTTCAGGAACTCAGAGAGGGATGCTAGTATACATAGGTTTGAAGGACTAAGCCACATATTTTTTTAATAACAAGATTCAATTAATAACAAACAATGTTTCAGCAAAAATAAATATTTTTAAACACTTTGTCAGCGATGCAAAACAAATAAAAATGTTGTGCTTTTTCCAAAAATAACTTTTTGTAATCAAGAGCCCATATTTACAAAGCAGTGCTATGCAGTAAGATACCTTTCATCACTTAAATGTGCCTTTATAGATTGCACCTTAGTAAATATAATTCAACGTCTACTAGCAGATAAAGACACTTTGTTATTTGCATGGTACGTGAACCTACAGTAACATGCTCATATACAGTACATCAAACATAAGTGGAAATACAGATAATTTTTTTACAATATATACAGTAAACCAGGAATTGGAACAATATAACTAACTATTAATGTAAGATATATTCTTCTATTGTGGTTACTCCAGTCATCAAACATATTGTATAGTGTAAATCAAGCTGTAGAAATGTTTTTTCGAGTTATTGTTAGTCTAATTAGTATGCTTCCCATCAAACAAAGCAATTTAACTTATTTGCCTGTTTCCACTTTATTGTAAAGGCCAACCAAACAATTGTTTCTTTCAAGGCTTTGCTCTATTTAGGAAAGTCTGCAATACACATACTTCCTTGTGTTGCCCAAATAAATTGTTCGTTTATGCTGCGTTGGTTTTTTATGTTTGACATTGATCAAAGTAATTTTGACATAATTTCCCTTAATAAGATATAGTAAACCGACAAATATACGATATTAGAATGTAAAATGTTATGAGAAATGAAAATACAATTTACAGTAAGGAAAGCAGAATGCTCATATATCAAGTAAGTCTCTTGATAGAGAACACATATTTATAGTGCTTACAGTTACAATAATAATTATAGATCTCAACAACGGAACAAGTCATCTAATTGCTTAAAAAGCATGAAAAATCAATGTTGATTATTCAGATTTCAGTGAGTGAGTGCAGTGCATGTCTCATGTGTATATTACATGATGTGTGTGCATTTAATTCAGGCTAACATTAATAGTTTAGATGAGAAGAGAAAAAAATTCACAAAGACCCTTGATAAATCGTCTTGAAAAAAAAAAATACAGTTTCACCATAGTAGATCATTTTACCAGTCTAAATAGAGGCTGACAGATTGCCATAGGAAGAGTCACCAACTTTAATATGAATATAGCAGGTGTTATTGCACCTGTAACTGGAAGGTAACACATGACAATGCATGATTAGTTTGCAAAATTGTGCAATGTTGTTACCGGTGGCCCCAATTATTCCAATGGATCTGTGGTAAATTGCGCAATAAAGATTGCTGTAGCGGTACGATGTCATTGTGCAATAACTGTATTGTATTTTATGTCTTTATTTGTATAGCACCATTGATGTACATAGCGCTTCACAGTAGTAATACACATGGTAATCATATAAATAACAAATAATATAAATAACAGGTCATGGGAATAAGTGCTGCAGACATAAACGTATCATTTAGGAAGAGGAGTCCCTGCTCCGAGGAGCTTACAATCTATTTGGTATGTAGGAGGAACGTACAGAGACAGGAGGGGGGAATTTTGGTAAGTGCTTCTGCAGGGGGCCAAGCTCTATGCATCACGTGTCTAGTAATATTTACGGTACTACTCATATGCTTCTTTAAGCAAGTGTGTCTTAAGGTGGGCCTTAAAGGTGGATAGAGAGGGCAACTGGAGCAATAATTTATCTTACTTCTGTATTAAATGGGGTTTAACTAGGCTTTAGCATTGTCCATATGATTCAAAGGCATGGATACCTGCTGACTCAGTCAAGTTGAACCCAACCATACCCTAGCACTGACTGAACAAAGAAGGGAGTGAGAGAAACCATCCAGGCTAGCTCACCCAGCCTAAGGCATAACCTTTCCCGAGCTCATATCTCAAACGATAGACTGAGTTTCTCGTAAGCTTAACTTAAGAATTACTGGACAGCCAGTGAAAACCGGCACTCTAACTCCCCAGATACAGCCAAAAAAGAGGCCATATCTAACCTTAAACTGGCCTCACCATCCCCACCAATCCAAAGACCACTCAATGCCATCGTACAGCACCAAATTAAAATGTTAACACCCATGTCTAACAAACGGACCCCATCCATCTTATACAACCCTTCACATTACTTCTCAAAATCCACATGCTTGATCGCCAGCCCCAGAGGCTCCTAAAATTGGTCAACCCTTTATTGACCTTTCAACTAGTCTACATCTTTCAATAGCCCTCCCACTAGCATAACTCCATATTAAAATGACGGACCAATTGAGACCATACCACCAGAACAGTATGAATCAAGACCAAAATACGGATCACATCCCTTCATATATCATGCATTAATTCCATAAAATACAGGCTGCCCAGAACATTACCACCTGCATGAACAAGCAAAATATATGGATGCTTACAAATACACCCCCAGTTTAAGAACTGATATTTTTCCAGTTCCTCCGCACACGGTGCTGTGGAAATCCCAGCTGCCTGTCATATAACCAATAATCTGCTTGCTTCTCTGCCCAATAAATATATGAGTCCCTGCAAATCCAAGCTTCTAATGGGGAGGTACCTGCAGGAAATAAAGAACTTAATGAACCTGCCACCAAGCCCCACTTCACCTACCTACCTCAAACAAATATACTGTAAGACCAAAAACAAACTGACTCCTAAAGGAATGGGTCCAAAATTGAGAAGACTTAATGCCTAACCTCTGCAAACAACTTGACAACTCAAGCAAATTTAAAATAAGAAAGACTCCCCATTCAGTTGAATAAGCAATGACCCAACCCCTGGAGGTCTTACCAACGGGAAGTCCCTCATAAATGCCCAAGGAAAAATACTAGGCCTCTCTAACCCCCAACCCCCCAACCTTTAGAGAAACCCACCTGGCCCTCTGATCTGTCTTAGAACGGTGGATAAGAAAACACAATAAATACCCTTACACTTGGACATCGTCCCACAATAATCCACCTTGCAAGAATTTCACTCCACTAACCACCTCACCAACCCACAGCTCTCCAAAATTACACAGGGTCGTACATATTCTTCTACCTTATTCTTCATACTAGGATACAAAAACCAACGCTGAACAAGTTCAAGCGACTCTTGTACTCATGGATGACCTGCTAATTGTGTGTCATGACACCACTCCAGCAATTCTTCAAGAGTTTTCTTTAATGGCACATAAATCTTGGTTCTTTTGTATATTAAACCTCCCTCTCCTGTTGTGAATTCAGGATGTCTTTTAAAAATATGCACTTCTTTTAACTCCATAGGCGTGACCTGCAATTGAGCTTCCCAGCCAGTCAATCAATAGCTGCAATGCCCTTCGGATGCGTTAAAAAAGGCAGTAATTCTGAGTTATATCGTTGGTGCTGTGCACACGAGACAAGGCATCGGTCTTCCTATATTTAATACCTGGTCGGTATGAAATAACATACTGGAAACGTGCAAAAGCCACGATCCATGTAGCGTGTTTAGGACTAAGACACCCAGCTAACTTTAGGAACATCAGGTTTTTATGATCCAGGTTAACTTCAACAGGGTTTGAAGACCCTTTCAGGTCATGTCATTATTGGAACTCCTAATTGATTGCCAACAAAGGTTCTTTGTCAAATATGGAATAGTTTAATTATGGACCAGTTAATTTTTGTGAATGGTATGCTTTGGGGTGTTAAAAAGGTCCCTAATCGCGTTGTGAAAGAATGGCCCCTAGAGACATCAGTTATGAGAATACAAGTTTTACAGATGTCTGGTTATGCCAATACAGGAGATTCACAAAATTTCACTTTTAGTTCTTTAAACACAGACTCCATTTCATAGGTCCATTTAAAGGTTACTACCTTATGAGTGAGGTTTGTTAGAGGTGTTATTATTTGAGCATATTCTGGTATAAAACAATGACAGAAATGAGCAAAGCTGAGGAATCGTTGTACCTCCGTGACTTTAAGTGGCATAGGCGAGTCTTGAACGGCGAATATTTTCCTTTTGGCCATGGACACGCCTTTAGAAATCAGAACATATTCAAGGAACTACTGTACACCTCTGTAACTTGAAAAGAACATGTGTCCAGTCTGGCACACAATCTGTTTATGTGTAACCTTTTCAATACCTACTGTGCATGTTTTACATGTTCCATTTTCTGATGCGAATAATTGAAAAGCCATCCAGGTATACAGCAACGAAAATGCCAGGTAGAGCCCAACAAATGCCATTAACTGAAATTCACCAGGGGCATTGCAAAGTCCAACTGGCATTCTGAAATATTCAAAGTATCCATACTTAAATGTGGTTTGCCACTAATCCCCGTGCAGGTCCTCAGCAGGTTGTACACCCCTCTTAAGGTAAATCCAACTTGGAAAACCAGGCCGCATCCTGAACTTGGTCAATAAGATCCCGGATAAGAAGGCGATGGTATCAGTTTTTTATGGTAATATCGTTAAATTCATGATAGTCAATACAGGGAAGATATATTCCCTAAGTACCACGTCTTCTTTAGGGGACAGGCAATAGATCTTGCCATAAGGTATTTCCTTTCAAGGGATTAAGTAGATTGGACAAGTTTAGTGCTGATGCAGCGATTGAAAAAATCCTCAAAATCCTGATATTCATCGAGTAGTTTCTTGATAGAATTTGCCATGAACTGTTCCTTAGGTGCACTTAAAGTATCCGCTTTAAGCGTCAAACTGAATGATCCCTGGAAACATGTCTTCTAGCAAAGGTGTAACTCGAAATATATATCTTTCAAGCATGCCAATCGTTAATCGAATTGTGAGTGGTTAGACATGGAATGCCCAGGATCTCTTTGAAATGTGGTGCATTCATTAATTTGAAACAAATGTTCTCCCAGTGATCCTGAGCCATAACATAATGGTTTCATGCGTGATAACTCCAGAAGTCAATAAAGATCTCTTTACCGATCAGACGAGTTCCGGGTCTTTTATTTAGAAACATAAGTATACAATTAATCATTGCGTACTGAAGATCCGTATAATTTCATGAAGCTCCTAAATTGACCAGTACTTGTAAAGCTAACTGATTGTGGGATCCCACAAAAAACTACAGGTAAGTAGCAGAAAGAGTGCTTGTGGATCCACCATCTGTTCTATATTAGGAGTGTTGATTTCTATAGGACTAACCCTCAGAGGTGCACTCCTATCTAGCTCCAAGTGTACTCATTATTATTATTACAATTAAGTAGTTTGCCTTAATTATACATAACTTATTATATTAATTAAAACAATATGAATAGTTAGACATTCTAGCAGAGACCATAATTTACCACGGTTCCCTAGGCTTTTCACGAAGGCTTACTGCTAACTGTCATCATTGAATTCAACTTTTGATCTAATGCACAATTTTGAATGTTGAGCCATAGTAAAGCATTCTGGCATACTGAACTCTTAGGTTTTATCAAAATTGACAGAGCTGAAAGACTCCTAGTTGCCTTAATCAAAGACGGCTCAGTGACTATGCTTACTAATAAAAATAGACAACTTCCGGGATTGAAACATAATTCTTACTTACAGTGGTTTCTTCAAAAATTAGGATACAGAAACATATAAGACAGATAAGCATCTGTATCTTCTTTAAAACACAAAAAAGCAAGGAATATCTATTTATGACAGGCCTGCACAACTCCAGTCCTCGAGGACCACAAACAGGCCAGGTTTTCAGGATATCCCTACTTCAGCACAGCTGGCTCAATTAGTGGCTCAGTCATATTAATTGAGCCAGCTGTGCTGAAGTTGGGATATCCTGAAAACCTGGCCTGTTTGCGGCCCTCGAGTACTGGAGTTGTGTAGGCCTGATTTATGACAACAGGCCACAAAAAGCAATACAACAAGAGCACAGATGATTGGTAGGATAGCGGAGTTAGAAACTTACCAGGATAGTGAAAAAATAAAAAATGTTTATTGTTTATATGAACAAAAAATCTCATCACAAAAAAGCAATATACATAGCCCTGTTTTTCTACTCGAAGATCCAACTGATCTTTATTATAGATACTAAATACCAAATACAGATGAAAAAATATAATTTATGCAATACTGATCCACTTAAACACAAATAATTAGCTTATTATTCATTACATTTTGAATTATATCTTCAATATTGTCCCTGGCTGGGACTGTCCCAAAGGAATACACACGTGCTGGGAAAGTGCCTTCATTAAATTAAATGAATGACACCTTTGCAATTTTTTTGCACCAATCAGAATCCTTGGCACTCATTTACTAGTATATACATTTTGGTTGCAGGCTCAGCTGGCGATAACCCTGATGAAGCTACTCAGTGATGAAACACACTATACTACAGCATTGGAATGTGGAGTGTTCAGCCAGCACGAGCAAGTATCCACTACCCAGGCTATGTAATCCTACGCTGCTCAGAAATCTCCTGTGAGCACAAAGAACTCTGTCAGCTAACAGAGACCAGCTGCTGCAGACTTTGGATTTCCCTTAACTTATACAGGAAACTGTCACGGCCTGACCAGCATTCGCTGATGTCACTTCTGGGAGCACCAGATGCAGAGGGAAACGTCAGCCGCCACCAGCACTACCAGGAGAAGGAACCCCCTGAGGCAACCACCCAGAGGGCCAGCACTCTGACGCGGGGCTTAACAACACAGTGGCAACATCGGCTCTCCCTCCCACAGCGGTCCCAGATGGCATCAAGGATGGCCAGGACATAGTGAAGAGTTTTCCCTATGTGGTCCCAGCAGCAGCTATCTCAATCTCAGGCAATTACCCTGTTATTATTCACTTATTGCTATACTGATCTTTTATCTCATTGTATCCCAAAGCTTGTTACTATTGTTGCTTTTATTTTTATGTCATAAAGATTGTGTTCTCCTTACTATTTGCACCCTCATTTCTTTTTCTTCTTCTTTTGAGGTTACAAACAGACACTTGTCTGCAGCAATTTTGTTTGATACCTACATTTATGTTAGTTGGTAAGTGGGGAAGCCACCCAACTGTAGAAAGAAACTTCTGTCTAGTTAGTGCTCAAGAGAGAGCAAGAATTTATTTTGATTTTGTTTATCTTGTTTCACCTGCTGAAGTGTTAAAGCAAATAAAAACACTTAATCCAGAGCTGGATCTGTCCTTTGTTGTGGTATTTGTATTTGTCATCATAACTCTGTGCCCAGGACGTACTTGAAAATGAGAGGTAACTCTCAATGTATGACTTCTCGGTAATACATTTAATAAATAAATCAAATAAATACATTTACCCTAGAAGACAGTGGGATTTTTAAGGATCCCAGAAAAAATCCTTTAGCCAAAAGGGCAGTTTTTTCACACAACCTGCATAGAGTCTCTGGAGCTGAAACATGTTAATGTCAGCTCCAGGGACCCCTTGCTTCCCGAAATAATTTCCTTAATAGGTGCTGCTGGTATCTCATGCATGTTTAAAGGTCAAATGATGTTGCGGACATATTGTTCACCTGCTACTGGAATGACTTATGGAGGCAAGTATCTCTGAAACCAGGGGTTTCCCAGAGTTTAAATTAATGTTGTTCAGGCGACCCCTGGTTCCCACATAGTAAAAAAAAAAAAACCTTGGCTAAAATCTTTAACAACCAACTGTTTTCTCACACAAGAGTTGAAATCACTGCTCTGTATTGGAATATTGGTATGTAGCCAGGTGTCCCCTCCGTGTTTCCCCTGCTCTCCTATCCCCTCCCTTACCTCCGACGCCAGGGGGATGTGCAGGGAGGGTGACGGGCTTGCCGGCTGCCACTTTCACAAGGCGCTGCCATGTTTAGGTGCGTGCAAATCGCGGAGGTTCATGCATGCGCAAAAAAGGTTGTGGCGGCCATTGCTGAGTTGCGCATGCGCGGTGATGTAGGCGTACACGGCTGCAATGATAAAGAGACTCTGCAAGGACTACAACTCCCATGCTGCATAGGGAGATGGCACCATGTGATCCCTGAGAGCCAATGAGACTGTTGTTTCCCCTGGAAGGGGAAGATAGAGATATTGCATGCTGGGAGGGAAGAGGTAAGTCAAGACCGGGACCTGAATGGTGCAGGTAGGGTCTGCGGAGATGTGCTCCAGGGACTAAGCCAGAAGTTACCACCAAGGGCCCAGTTTGTCCTCTGAGACACAGTAGAGGAACTTATTGTAACTGCTGTAGGGAAAGCCTTAAGGTACGGACCCTTCTCACCATAGCATTAGTGTGAGAGATGCTGCAGGACACTGTCTGAAGGAGAGTACAGCTTGCTATCTGAGAGCAGATCAGGACTCCCTATCAGAGACTGCTTGCAAGGTGCCATCCGGCTAGAGGCCCCTTCAGAAAAGTCAGCCTGAGGATCTACCCAAGAGTGGAGCATCAGACTGTGCCGCGGAACCACGTCGCGGGTCTACACATCGCTTCTGTTTATCCTGGTCTGGACAAAGACCAGGGAGGTATTCCAAAGTGCACCACCGGGCCCCAGCACAGGGAAGCGTGCTATCCCCTCACACACACACTTTGAAAGAGAGACACTCAGTAGTTAAGTGCCATTAGACATTCAGTGTTTGGGGACATTCACATGGACTGTGTATTGTTGGGTCATATGCTGGGGCTGTGTTACTGTGTTATGATATGGTACATGCATTATACAAGAGTTTAGTAAATACTTTTCTTATACAAACGTGTGTAATTATTGTGTATGTTGGTTCCGGTGAGGGAATATCCCCACCACGCTGCACCGGAGGCGCTGCACCGTGAAGTAAGTGTATCCTAGGCTCCAAGTGGCGGAGGCTCAGGCCTCCTGGTATCCACACAGGTAAAAGCAGCACGCGTAGTTCAGTACCCAGGGGGGGGTACAAAGGCTACAGGTATATATATGGTCTTTCTGAGGGTTATGTACTCTGAATTCACAATACAGTATCAAATACTGAGATGAGAAAAGGAAACCTTACACACAGATTTGGTTTAGTGAGTTTTGACACCACTCATTTGGAATCTGATCGACATCCATATAATTTTAATTTAAAAGTACTATGGTTAGTGAAAGCACTTAGAAATCCACTTTTACACTATATACTTAACTACAGAATCTTCCACCAAAGACAGTAATCCTGAATACCTCTTTGTAATCCTCTTATCATACAGTATTTACAGTAGATTCCTTATAGTTTTCCTCAAACTCAATGTCAGTTACTGTATTTATTAGACATGGACAGCATTTATCGACCATTAAAATAATGGCTATTTAGAAAGAAGACTGCTAATTGTGGTGCATATAATATCTTGTCAGTGATACAGTACATTAGATGTTTGGGACCATCTTATGGGAGGTTAACATTCTGTTTATAGAATCTGATGGGAATCATCTGCTGAATTTAGATTAATTTTGGTCGGAAGCTTGAACAAAGAAGGACTTGGGGGATGATGTAATATATTTAACATTTTTCAACCTTTGACAAAATGTAATACTCCCTATCTATTCCAGATTTAATAGCCACTGCTAAGTAATGTAACCTTACTCAAAAGGAGATGTAAACCAAACATATTTTTAGTGTCCATATATTCCTTATTGTCCACATTTCTTTACATTTTATATTACATTATTATTTATTTTTATTTAATTCAGCGATAGAACATTTTCACTTTTGAAATATATAGCACTATTTCAAAATGTATATTTATCTGATGCTTTCACTCCCAAATACATTCCTAGGTAATATTGAAAACATGTTGATATCCTAATTAACCATTTTAATCAACTATCATAATCATCCCCTACTGTGTATTTTGTTTGCATATGGGAAAGCCAGATCATGTACAGTATAAGAAAATCCTAAACAGTGTGTCAGTTCCAAATTCCTAGCTAATTATAAAGACTCACACTGGAGATTTTAGAGATTATGCTAAAATAAGAACTCCGTGGGATTAAGAAGGATCTGACAATCCTACTGTAATTAAAATCCCCCTTAAACATCTTTTTTCCTAGCTGAACAACTCTTCTGACATTACATTAGAATTCCCTCATCAAAGTACCATTTCCATTATGGTTTAATTCAGTGCTGTGCATTTATCTCAAATTGCTACTAATTTCTTACACATTATTTTCATATAATTGCTTAATGTAAAATGTAACTGCTCTCAATATGGTACATATTATACAACTGTGGTACATATTTATTTTTATGTACAGTATGCAAATTCTGTAACATGAGAAACTTCACAGGTTGTTTTTAATATATTTAAATGAGTTATCGTTCCTATTTGGGGCATTGGTAGAAAAAATAATCAAGGCACTCTTAAATTTAATGGAAAAAATGTGAGTTACAGTCTCGTTAGACAACATTTCTGTGTGATGGCAGATAGCGGTTTTAGGGGTTTATTCTATTTCAATCAAAGTGGCCAACAGGGCTGTTTTCTGCCAAAAAATAAACAAGCAACTTACTTGTTTAATGAATAACTTAATGTCCGCTATGCTAACTAAAGAATTGCTAATCTTTTCTACTGTACCTAACTACCCATTTCATGCTATAAAGACGAGTAAGGCATTGTCATGCAATGCTGTACTAACTGTTTTGGCACCTACCTCCTTTCAACTTCTATCCTACCTCACTCCAAACACTTAACCCCACTCCATCTAACTATGGCTAGTGGTATATTAGTCAAACATGGCTAATAGCTCTGTAGGAAATTGCACTACATATAAGTAACAAATGTTTCAAATAACTATGTTTATATACTCTATATGTATATACAGATGTAGCTTGATTTTGGCTGTGCTTATAGTGCCGGTGACGGGTCGCATCGCGGCAAAACAAATGCATTGTCGCCCTCGCGTGCGTCTATAAACGCACGCGGCGGCGGCAAAGCGACCGAGCGACAGGGCTACAAAAATTTGGTAGTCACTGTTATTTGATTTTTTCTGCGACAGTCTCCCCTTGTGGCCAATTGGGAGCTTCTCTGTGCCTCTGCCCGCCCCTTTTATGACGTCTTGCAGCCTGCGATAGCGCCGAAAACGAAAGTGCAACTCTAGCAATTGGCGACGGCGACGGGTGACGTCATCGGTCACGTCGCCGGCACCAGTACTAGAAGCGTGGCCTTACTGTTTTCAGTGCTGCACATAATCAAGTGTTAATCCTCAGCATTTATTTGCATGTTGCGGACCCACGATTGTGACTGTTCTGTGATTGCAAAATTGAGTTTTGTGGTGGCTACAGTACTCTGCAGTGATGATAGTTTTGCAAGTGTTTCTTTAATGTAAATGCAATGTAACCCACCACTACTTTGCATCAAAAATTTAGTTGACTAAAAAGTATGTGTGAAGTATGAAATTTTTATTAGAGTAAATTAGTTTAGAGATAAAAAAAAGACTTGTGAAATAGTACAATATTCCCCAACCAACATATTCTTCTGGTGTTCTCTTGTAAAATAATTCTGAGATTGTTTTTTATTAATAATCTAGAAGAAATAGATGCATGAATTACACTGTGCTGCTTTCTCTATGCGGTTGCGTGTTCTATGTACAATAAACTGTATGGAACGCATATGCGGTTCATGAATTTTTTACATTTTTCCTTCCATTGTGTCCAGTTGTTGCTCCAGATGCATTGGCCAGACACCATCAATGGCTGGTCTTGCCACAGGTGTTTTTGTGTCTTTTACAGTGGCATCACAATTGTACATTACAATGTCACTTGAAATTGCCAGATCCTGTCCAGCCTGCATCCACATCCCCTGAGAGCTGTTAGATTCTTTGCTGGAGGCTGCTGAGTGGGGAGATTACTTGTGTATTTGCTGCTGGTGGAGCCTGTGAGCTCAGAACGTTTTATTCCAATGTACAGTGTTTACCCTGGAGCTACATCTTGATCCTTGCCTATTCACAGACCATCATTTTGTATTCCACCATTGGTTCCTAATGCTGAAAAGAATTTGAAGTGTGAGTGCTTTTGAAGCTGGTTAATTGATCCTCCAATACACTTGTTATACTGTGTTGCACTATTTTGTGTTTTTTTCTTTTTTCCACATATTGCACGAGAGCTGCACTCCTGTTTTGTTCTTTATTCTGTATTTTTTACCATGGAAAAGGTTTCTTTGGAGCAGCACCTCACATTTAATTAATGGGTTGTATTTTTCTTTACCCTTACATTTGATAACTTAATATCAAGTCACTTTTATCACTTGCATTAGAAAAATGTTTTTGCGCTGAAACACCTCTTTTCTCACAGTATAACCCAAGATGTAAGAAAATGTAACTTTGATATGGCGAAGTAGGCTATTGAAGATAACAAAAGCTTGAATAATACATAGCAGCAACTTATGTTGGGAAAGAAGCACATCATTGACGATGGATCAGCAATTAAAAACTGTGCATTATCATAAAGAGAGTTGCAGACTTCTACATGGAATTGTACACAAACAAAGATAACACAGGGCATAATTCAGTAGAGAACATGCAAGGAAAAAACACCAATGATGTACCATGTGTCCTTCCAGAAGTAGTGACAAAAGCAATAAAATCCATAAAGAATGGAAAGGCTCCCGGGGAATATGGAATTACAACTGAAATATTGATAGAAGCTGGGGAAGAAGTAGAAAACATTCTTGCAAAACCTTAACATGTGTCTTAAGGAACAGGAAAATTCCAGAGCAATAGAGTAATGTCATAGTTATACTCATCCACAAGAAAGGAGTCAAAGCAGGACCTCAAGAACTAAATATGAAACAGTCTACTTCCAATCACTAGCAAGAAGTTTATGGATACTCACTAATAAGCTGCAACAGAGCCTGAATTTTGCCCAGCCTTGAAAACAAGTGGGATTTCACAATGGATACAACACAATGAACCACATCCAAGTCATACAAGAAGTGATTTCCCGAAGTAATGAATACAATCTAACACTCCATTTAGGCCTCGTTCAGGGTGCCGGAGGCAGGAGTTGGAGGGCGGGCGTTCGCGAGGGCGGGCGGCAGTCTGCTGGGCGATGTGTGTTCATCCTCCCAGCAGACTTTTTCAGGAGTTGAGGAGGCGGGGAAGGGGCGGGGCTACAGACGGGAGCTTAGGGATCCAAGTTGCAGTCTTGAAATCATTCTCAAGAATGATTTCATTGGCTGCCGAGGTCCCTGTGACGCTGCTGCAGCTTCAAAAAACGAAATTTTTGTTTATTGAAACTGTAGCCAGCGTCAACTCCGTACTTCGGAGACAGGGCAGCTGCTACCCTGACAACCAGTATTCAATTTGAATACATTGTGTCCCACGGCAGCTCGCACGGCAGCACGCCCTCCCTCCGAAGCCTGCACCCTGAACGAGGCCTTAGGATTCGTAGATTACGAAAAAAAAGTTTGATTCTGTCTACACCTCAGTTGTCCTAGATCATTAAGAAACAACATGATGAAGAAGCATACATATGTAGCCCTCTTACCCGCACCCTATGTGAGATTGAGGTGGGTAGGTGTATCTGACTACTTATCAGTGTGGTGCTGTACCTGTTTGGCAACCAGGAGGGCTGAGCTTCCGCCACGGAGAACCTGGGGTAAATTACTTTTACTACTACTATATGGTGCAGCACCTCCACCTGTGATGGCTCCCAGCAGAGTGGGAGTTGTTCCTCGCAGGACACATACAAATGAACACATACACTGGATGTGAAATAGCAAAGGGCTTTACTGAACATAATATATATCTTAACGCTCTAGTGTACTGACTTATAACTCTATGATAATATCATATTCCTCCACCCACTGAAGACACAACTAGCCACACACCTCGCAGGGCCTTGTACTCCACACCTTATTCCCTGAGTCCCAAGTGTCCCAAGAGTTATGCAACCTTAAGCGTGATCAGTGCCTGTGTGGTACCGGTAATGGTGGTGCACTTGGTGACTGTACCTGCCGAGTGTGTCCACACTCGGTATGATGAATCTTCACAAAGGATCCGCTGATCCTGCGATGAAACCTGCCTCCGCGTGGGGTGACGTCCCGCCAGACGCTCCCACCGTGAAGACTGTCTCTTTCCTGAAGAGGTCTGTTCCCAGACCAAACTTGCCAGGCCATCTAGGGCATGTCCCTGTAGCAGCTCCAAACTTTCAATGACTCAGGGCCTAACTGGGCCTGGGGTATAGGGCCTAGTGTAGGGGCTACTTGCCTCCCCACATGCAGAGCTCCTTCTCCTTCTCTAATGTGACAGGTCCCTATCCTAGGGCCTGTCCCTGTGACCACCCACCCTCACTAGTGGGGAGTCAGAGCCTCAGCTCTAGCCTGGGGATTTCTGGCCTAGGGCAGAAGCTCGCAGCTCTCTGCCCCCCTTCTTTCCCCCTCTGTATCCTCAGTCTGACTGAACAATCCCTGTCTGCACACAACATTGTATCTTCTTTGCAGCATGAGAATCTGTCAGCCTTAGTAGCTGTCTGACTGCATGTGACAGGGATCATAGGGCAGTCCCCAGAGGCTGCTGGGAGATGTAGTCCACTCAGGACCTCTTTCCTATGGGGACCGCTTGTGCGATCTCTACTTCGCCTGTGCGAAGCTGTAATGGCCGCCGCTACGCTTAACTGCGCCTGTGCAACTTCCCAGAGCTCCTGCACACTTGTAATGGCCACCGCTGCCCTTGCCAACCTCTGCGCATTGCGCGAACCTCGCACCACAACCAAGATGGCGGCGCCCACCGGGGGAAGTCGCTGTCCCCTTCGCCCACTGCCACAGGGGTAATCAGGGGGCAAAGGAAAATCATGGAACCCGGGGGTGACTCCCTTACACATATTATAAAGAACATTTATGGGAATGCTACATCAACTATTGGATTATATGAAGATGCAAGTAAGATAAGGATCAGAGAGTGTGGCAGGGAGACACTGTTTTTCACTGCAACACTTGCATTATTCAATATAGATTGGGAAGAAAAAGGAAGACAAATTAACAGTGATTAAGAATTTGCCATTTCTTGTGGCTTTTTTTTAATGAAAAATATTTTTAATATTGGATCATTATTCTGAATTTATCACTTGAACAAATGAATGATGACAGTTTTGCTATCCCCAGCAAACTGTAAATACTGATATCATGTCCATTTGTTAATGTCTGCATTGGATCTGCATCCTTCATGTAGAAATGATGTAAAGAAGCAATGGACAGTAGTCCAGAAATTAAACATCTATAGAAGTTGTTGGTGACATTTGTTAATCCATTGTTGTGACAAGCTAGAAATGTCCAGTGCACAGTTAAGAACAGTATTACGTGGATAAACATATACCTATATTTGCTTACACTCTTAATTAGAAAGCAGTAATTACAGGTTTGATACATTTATTTCCCAACACATTTGCCACAGTTAAAACATGTATTACAAATTCATACCCACAGCTAATAATAATATCTGCTGCGCTCTCTTTAAACATATTAAAGGACATATTGGAACAATACATGTGTGCTCTCATTTTTAAAAAAAACATATTCAAATGTTTTCAATCATTAAGCAAATATTTTACAAATAATTCATGTTTTTAATTCTGAAAGCTGTTGATTTTATTCCTTCATCACAAAATCTTGTTATTATCCACATTATACAATTCAGTAATATTTCTTGGTTTTAATTTGTTTGTTGTTTTTTTTTAAATATCCATGCAAATGTGTTCCCAAACCTGATTTACATGTCAGTATCCTTAGCTGAACTCTCTAAAAGAGCAGTTCAGAGAAGTTTGTGGTTGTCAAGGAAACAGGCTTTTCATAGTAAATGCTGCTAAAAATGAAACTACAGCAGACATGAAAGATTAATTCAGAATATTAATTATGTAAAGTTTGTGGTGCTGAAATGCCATCCTCATTGGATGAGCGAAGTGAAGAATTAAATATAGAAAATGAAATCACAAAGAAAGATGAACATTTGAAGCAATGTGTAATTGTGGTCCAGTCTAAGGCTGCGCTTATAGTGCCGGCAACGGCGATGCTGACGTCACGCTGCGGTCGCTGCAAAAAATCAAATTGAATTGACTTCCAGTGACCACGACCAAGCCGTCGCGTGCGCTTATAGTAGGAGTGGCGTGACGGATTCAATACATTTGTTTTGATGCAACGTTGCGTCGCCGTCGACGACACTATAAGCGCGGCCTTATGTTAGAAGGTATCTGCCGCTTAGATGCTACATATTTACTGTATAAATATTTTTAAAAAATAACAAAAAGGGCAATTTTAAGTAGAACTATTGCACAGGTCATGAACAATAAATAAACTCAAACTCTCTACAATTCCAAAATATCAGCTTGTAAATGTTACCAATACTTGGAAAAATATCTATGCTACAGTATCAATTATTAAAAACATACTGCTAATGCATAATGTTCCTTCTATTCTAACATGATGTGCTACATTAAGAAACAAGTAGATAAAGCTTCATAATAATTATTATTTTAACTTTCTAGCATGTTTAATAGTATAAATTATTATAACGTTGTGACGAGCGGCCTGTAGGCAAGGTCAGTAAGATGCTTGGACAGAGGGTTAAGCTTAACCGGAATGGTTTATTAACCAGAAGACAACTAAATAATAGGGACACAACTGTCTCTTTTAAGCCAAAATAAATCATAAAATAAAAACCTATTCCCTATATGGAAACTAAATAAACTTTTCTGTAGCCATTTCTAATGGCGCTGGCCAGCTAAACTGTTTCCCAGCCCAAAACACATACTATCTTATGCAAACAAACAGTCTTTTAACATTGCAGTCCTATTTGTTGTTTATCTGTATTTGCAGGGGATTCCTATCCCAGGGTCTCTGTGTTGCTCCTTCAGTCCTTCAGGAACTCAGGTTATGGGGACACGCTCTCCAGTCCGTTTTGATCTTTGTCCTGGGTGTGATTCCAAGCTGGACCCCACAGGCCGGCTTCCTTCAGTACTCGGGTCCATAACAAACAGGCTCCCTTCTGGCTGGGAGAAGTTTCACTCCCTCTCTCTCTCTCTGGGGGAAAACAGTCTCAGTTTCTCTGGCAGCTTACCTACCACATGTTGGAAACCCGACACCCGTGCAGTCTCCTTATGCTTGGAAAGGCAGTTAACCTCTTCACTCCCTTACAAACATCATTAGACCTTAATTACTTGCACCACTTTGGTTTCTGAATAGTTACATGTATAACGGGTATTCCACCCCACCCAATCGCATATATAGTGTGGGTGAGTAGAACATGCGGTGTTACCGGTGTGGTGCATATACCTGCAGGCTCACAGGAAGTCTGAGCCTCCGCTAATGAGAGCCTGGGGTGAATCCTCTGGAACGGATCTTCTTTCAGCGCCTCCACCTATGTAGGATTCTATGGAAATGTAGAATGACCCTACATAGGAACCCACTCAGTTTACCACACACACAGTGATTATATAACTAATGACTTTACTAACACACATATAACACATTACATAACATCATAACCTTATGCAATACTGGAGCACCTTCTGCCCAATGTCTGGTGTTCCCACCCAGTGTCCTGTAATCCCCACACCCAATGTCCCGTACTCCTACGGAGGTCGTGGGTGACTGCGCAGTCACTAAATTATCTATTAGGCCTGTTGGTGCACTTATGTGGAAATACCTTCCGAGCACTCCGATGCTCGGGCCTGCAACACTCTTCTCAAAGGGTCAGACGTGCGATGCATCCGTCTGATCCTTTCCAGGTACTTCTCCAGGAACCCCAACGAGGGTCCCACCGCT